>NW_026999757.1:0-9726 GCF_036934945.1 Oncorhynchus masou masou
TGTATAATGAATGTACAGTTGAAGTCAGAAGTTTACATACACCTTAGCCAAATACCACTAAAGCTCAGTTTTAAACAGTTTTTCACAATTCCTGACATTTAATCCTAGTAAAATGTATTTGTCTTGGGTCAGTTAGAATCATCACTTTACTCTAAGAATGTGAAATGTCAGAAAATTAGTAAGAAGTGATTTATTTCAGCTTTTATTTCTTTCATCACATTCCCAGTGGGTCAGAAGTTTACATACTCAATTAGTGTCTGGTAGCATTGCCTTTAAATTGTTTAACTTGGGTCAAATGTTTTGGATATCATTCCACAAGCTTCCCACAATTAAGTTGGGTAAATTTTGGCCCATTCCTCCTGACAGAGCTGCTGTAACTGCTGCTGTAACACACGCTTTTTCCGTTCTGCCCACAAATGTTCTATAGGATGAGGTCAGGGGCTTTGTGATGGCCACTTCAATACCTTGCCTTTGTTGTCCTTAACTTCTTTGGGACTGGGGGGCAGTAATTGAGTAGCTTGGATAAAAAGGTGCCCAAATTGCCTATATTCATATCATTAGTAGATTTGGATGGAAAACACTCTGAAGTATCTAAAACTGTTTGAATGATGTCTGAGTATAATAGAAATCATATGGCAGGCAAAAACCTGAGAAAAAATGCAACAGTGGGAAATCTGAGGTTCTTAGTTTTTCAAGTCAATGCCTATTGAATATACAGTGTCGATGGGGTCATATTGCACTTCCGGTTCCGGTTGGAGCGAGCGGTCGCATCTACACTTCGGTCCGCAGGTAGTATAACTTTTCATTACATTTCGTTATAGTACAACGGTTTGATTTGTCTAATCTTAGCAATTTCTTCTTAGCCAGCTACATAGCCGTCTTTATCCGCGACAATTGCATAATTATCGTATTTAAATGAATCTAACGTATCTGCCCAGCAGCTAGCTAAGCATTAGCTAACATCCACTGTCCACTAGCACTGTAGAAACTATTACACTCAACTGAGCGACTTCGATTAGCGTAGTGTCAGCTAGCTACATAGTTGTCTTCGCTGTCTTCGTATCCAAGATAATTGTGCAGTTTAGAGTGTGTAGACTTAGAAGTGATTATCTTAATTTACCGAGGTTAGCTAGCCAGCTGATATTTGTCGTCCTTAACGTAGGAAATGCTGCTAGCTAGCTAGCCAACAACTAGCCAACCTCTACCGAATTGAACTCCAACTACCCGGTCCAACATTCATGCGTCGCTCCACAGGTAGTATCACATTTTCATTTCACTTCATTACAGTACAACGGTTTGATTTGTTTGATCGTAGCTAGCCAGCTACATAGCCGTCTTTGTATCTAAGACAATTGTGTAGTCTAGGCGATTTTCTAGGTTAGCTGGCCAGCTATTGTCGTTCTTCTAACGTAGATAGCCAGCTAGCCCCGAATAGCAGCACTGTAGTAACTATTACAGTACAACAGTTTGTTTTGTTTGATCGTAGCTAGCTAGCTACATAGCCGTCTTTGTATCTAAGACAATTGTGTAGCCTAGAAGCGATTTTCTAGGTTAGCTGGCCAGCTATTGTCGTTCTTTTAACGTAGCTAGCCAGCTCGCTCCCGAATATAACAGCACTGTAGTAACTATTACAGTACAACGGTTTGTTTTGTTTGATCGTAGCTAGCTAGCTACATAGCCGTCTTTGTATCTAAGACAATTGTGTAGCCTAGAGCGATTTTCTAAGGTTAGCTAGCCAGCTATTGTCGTTCTTTCAAAGTAACCGTAACGCAATCCAACCTGCTAGCTAGCCAGCTAGCCCCCGAATAGCAGCACTGTAGAAACTATTACACTCGTGAACGACTTGATTAGTGTAGTGTCAACATGTGGCCACTACCAGCTAGCCTACTCCAGCAGTACTGTATCATTTCAATCATTTTAGTCAATAGATTCTTGCTATGTAAGCTTAACTTTCTGAACATTTGAGACGTGTAGTCCACTTGTCATTCCAATCTCCTTTGCATTAGCGTAGCCTCTTCTGTACCCTGTTAACTATGTGTCTATCTATCCCTGTTCTCTCCTCTCTGCACAGACCATACAAACGCTCCACACCGCGTGGCCGCGGCCACCCTAATCTGGTGGTCCCAGCGCGCACGACCCACGTGGAGTTCCTGGTCTCCGGTAGCCTCTGGAACTGCCGATCTGCGGCCAACAAGGCAGAGTTCATCTCAGCCTATGCCTCCCTCCAGTCCCTCGACTTCCTGGCACTGACGGAAACATGGATCACCACAGATAACACTGCTACTCCTACTGCTCTC
The DNA here is from genome assembly GCF_036934945.1 of Oncorhynchus masou masou. Classification (NCBI taxonomy): domain Eukaryota; kingdom Metazoa; phylum Chordata; class Actinopteri; order Salmoniformes; family Salmonidae; genus Oncorhynchus; species Oncorhynchus masou. The sequence continues at coordinate 2,298 of NW_026999757.1, forward strand.
TCTTCGTCCGCCCACGTGTTCTCGCACACCCCGAGAGCTTCTGGTCAGCGGGGTGGTGGCACCGGGATCCTCATCTCTCCCAAGTGGTCATTCTCTCTCTCTCCCCTTACCCATCTATCTATCGCCTCCTTTGAATTCCATGCTGTCACAGTTACCAGCCCTTTCAAGCTTAACATTCTTATCATTTATCGCCCTCCAGGTTCCCTCGGAGAGTTCATCAATGAGCTTGATGCCTTGATAAGCTCCTTTCCTGAGGACGGCTCACCTCTCACAGTCCTGGGCGACTTTGCCTCCCCACGTCTACCGTTGACTCATTCCTCTCTGCCTCCTTCTTTCCACTCCTCTCCTCTTTTGACCTCACCCTCTCACCTTCCCCCCTACTGCAAGGCAGGCAATACGCTCGGCCTCATCTTTACTAGATGCTGTTCTTCCACTAACCTCACTGCAACTCCCCCTCCAAGTCTCCGACCACTACCTTGTATCCTTTTCCCTCTCGCTCTCATCCAACACTTCCCACACTGCCCCCTACTCGGATGGTATCGCGCCGTCCCAACCTTCGCTCTCTCTCCCCCGCTACTCTTTCCTCTTCCATCCTATCATCTCTTCCCTCTGCTCATACCTTCTCCAACCTTTCTCCTGACTCTGCCTCCTCAACCCTCCTCTCTTCCCTTTCTGCATCCTTTGACTCTCTATGTCCCTATCCTCCAGGCCGGCTCGGTCCTCCCCTCCCGCTCCCGTGGCTCGATGACTCATTGCGAGCTCACAGGAGCAAGCTCCGGGCAGCCGAGCGGAAATGGAGGAAAACTTTCGCCTCCACGGACCTGGCATCCTTTCACTCCCTCCTCTCTACATTTTCCTCCTCTGTCTCTGCTGCTAAAGCCACTTTCTACCACTCTAAATTCCAAGCATCTGCCTCTAACCCTAGGAAGCTCTTTGCCACCTTCTCCTCCCTCCTGAATCCTCCTCCCCCTCCCCCCCTCCTCCCTCTCTGCAGATGACTTCGTCAACCATTTTGAAAGAAGGTCGACGACATCCGATCCTCGTTGCTAAGTCAACCGACACACGCTGGTTCTGCTCACACTGCCCTACCCTGTGCTCTGAGCCTCTTTCTCCCCTCTCTCTCCAGATGAAATCTCGCTTCTTATTGACGGCCCGGCCGCCCAACAACCTGCCCGGCCCGACCCTATCCTCCTCTCTTCTCCAGACCATTTCCGGGGACCTTCTCCCTTACCTCACCTCGCTCATCAACTCATCCCTGACCGCTGGCTACGTCCCTTCCGTCTTCAAGAGAGCGAGAGTTGCACCCCTTCTGAAAAAACCTACACTCGATCCCTCCGATGTCAACAACTACAGACCAGTATCCCTTCTTTCTTTTCTCTCCAAAACTCTTGAACGTGCCGTCCTTGGCCAGCTCTCCCGCTATCTCTCTCAGAATGACCTTCTTGATCCAAATCAGTCAGGTTTCAAGACTAGTCATTCAACTGAGACTGCTCTTCTCTGCATCACGGAGGCGCTCCGCACTGCTAAAGCTAACTCTCTCTCCTCTGCTCTCATCCTTCTAGACCTATCGGCTGCCTTCGATACTGTGAACCATCAGATCCTCCTCTCCACCCTCTCCGAGTTGGGCATCTCCGGCGCGGCCCACGCTTGGATTGCGTCCTACCTGACAGGTCGCTCCTACCAGGTGGCGTGGCGAGAATCTGTCTCCTCGCCACGCGCTCTCACCACTGGTGTCCCCCAGGGCTCTGTTCTAGGCCCTCTCCTATTCTCGCTATACACCAAGTCACTTGGCTCTGTCATAACCTCACATGGTCTCTCCTATCATTGCTATGCAGACGACACACAATTAATCTTCTCCTTTCCCCCTTCTGATGACCAGGTGGCGAATCGCATCTCTGCATGTCTGGCAGACATATCAGTGTGGATGACAGATCACCACCTCAAGCTGAACCTCGGCAAGACGGAGCTGCTCTTCCTCCCGGGGAAGGACTGCCCGTTCCATGATCTCGCCATCACGGTTGACAACTCCATTGTGTCCTCCTCCCAGAGCGCTAAGAACCTTGGCGTGATCCTGGACAACACCCTGTCGTTCTCAACCAACATCATGGCGGTGGCCCGTTCCTGTAGGTTCATGCTCTACAACATCCGCAGAGTACGACCCTGCCTCACACAGGAAGCGGCGCAGGTCCTAATCCAGGCACTTGTCATCTCCCGTCTGGATTACTGCAACTCGCTGTTGGCTGGGCTCCCTGCCTGTGCCATTAAACCCCTACAACTCATCCAGAACGCCGCAGCCCGTCTGGTGTTCAACCTTCCCAAGTTCTCTCACGTCACCCCGCTCCTCCGCTCTCTCCACTGGCTTCCAGTTGAAGCTCGCATCCGCTACAAGACCATGGTGCTTGCCTACGGAGCTGTGAGGGGAACGGCACCGCAGTACCTCCAGGCTCTGATCAGGCCCTACACCCAAGCAAGGGCACTGCGTTCATCCACCTCTGGCCTGCTCGCCTCCCTACCATTGAGGAAGTACAGTTCCCGCTCAGCCCAGTCAAAACTGTTCGCTGCTCTGGCCCCCCAATGGTGGAACAAACTCCCTCACGACGCCAGGACAGCGGAGTCAATCACCACCTTCCGGAGACACCTGAAACCCCACCTCTTCAAGGAATACCTAGGATAGGATAAGTAATCCTTCTCACCACCCCCCTTAATGATTTAGATGCACTATTGTAAAGTGGCTGTTCCACTGGATGTCAGAAGGTGAATTCACCAATTTGTAAGTCGCTCTGGATAAGAGCGTCTGCTAAATGACTTAAATGTAAATGTAAATGTAAATGTCTAAGGCTTCCACTAGATGTCAACAGTCTTTAGAACCTTGTTTCAGGCTTCTACTGTGAAGGGGGAGAGAATGAGAGCTGTTTTGAGTCAGGTGTCTGGCAGAGTGCCATGAGCTAAATCATGCGCGTGGCTGTGATAGGTAGCTGGGTTCCTTTTAATTTCTAAAGACAGGAATTCTCCGGTTGAAACATCATTGAAGATTTATGATAAAAACATCCTAAAGATTGATTCTATACATCATTTGACATGTTTCTACGAACTGTAATATAACTTTTTGGACTCGTCTGAACTTCCACCTGGACTTGCCCGCGCCTGCGTGAGTTTGGATTTGCGAACTAAAACAGCGCAAACAAAAAGGAGGTATTTGGACATAAATGATGGACTTTATCGAACAAAACAAACATTTATCTGACACAGCAGTTGCATTAAGGAGAAGTGTATCTATATTTCCATGCATAACCCTTGTATCTTTTATCAATGTTTATTATGAGTATTTCTGTAATTTGATGTGGCTCTCTGCACTTTCACGGATGTTTGTTTGAGACAATTTTTGGACATAAAGATTAACTTTATCGAACAAAACACACACATTTGTGTGTAACGAAGTCCTGATCATCAAAGGTTAGTGATGAATTTAAAAATAGCTATTTCTGACTTTTGTGAGCCCTCTCCTAGGCTGGAAAATGGCTGTGTAGTTCTGTGACTAGGTGCGGACCTAACATAATCGGTTAGTGTGCCTTTCACCGTAAAGCCTATTTGAAAACGGACACTGTGGCTGGATTTACCACGAAGTTTATCTTTAAAATGGTGTAAAATACCTGTATGTTTAGGAATTAGTATGGGATTTATGTTGTTTTGAATTTGGCGCCCTGCAATTTCACTGGCTGTTGGCGAGGTGGGACGCTAGAAGTTAAGCCATTTTGCCACAACTTTGTAAGTATGCTTGGGGTCATTGTCCATTTGGAAGACCCATTTGCGACCGAGCACTAACTTCCTGACTGACGTCTTGAGATGTTGCTTATGGTATAGGGGGCAGCACGTTCCACTTGGCCAAAAGCCAGGAAAATGCAGTGCGGCAAATTCAAATAAAATGATAGAAAAATCTAACTTTTCATTAAATCACACATGTAGATACTAGGAATTAAACTACACTGGAATTTAAATCCAGCCAACATGTCTGATTTTAAAAAAAGGCTTTTCGGCCAGCTTGCATAAACTATTATCTGATGATAACACCACAGTAAAGAGTAGCATATTTCAACCCTGCAGGCGCTACACAAAACGCAGAAATAAAATATAAAACATGCATTACCTTTGACGAGCTTCTTTTGTTGGCACTCCAATATGTCCCATAAACATCACAATTGGTCCTTTTGTTCGATTAATTCCGTCTATACATATCCAAAATGTCCATTTATTTGGCGCGTTTGATCCAGAAAAAAACAGCTTCCAAATTGCGCAACGTCACTACATAATATCTCAAACGTTGCCTGTAAACTTTGTCAAAACATTTCAAACTAATTTTGTAATACAACTTTAGGTATTTTTAAACGTTAATACGGGTCTGTTTTCAATAGAGGACGAGAGGAAACTAACGCTACTTTCCAACTCTCAGCAGTGTTACCCATTTCCTAGATGGCTGTACTTCTTCATTGCACAAAGTTATAACCTCAACCAAATTCCAAAGACTGGTGACATCCAGTGGAAGCGGAAGGAACTGAAAACAAGTGCTGAAGAAATATAGTTTCCCAATGAGAACTTATTGAACAGACAGAGACCTAAAAAAATTATCTGAACGGTTAGTCCTCAGGGTTTTGCCTGCTACATAAGATCTGTTATACTCACAGACATGATTCAAACAGTTTTAAAAACTTCAGTGTTTTCTATCCAAATCTACTATTAATATGCCTATCTTATATTCTTGGCATGAGTAGCAGGAAGTTGAAATTGGGCACGCTATTTATCCAAAAGTGAAAATGCTGCCCCTATACCTTAAGAAGTGAATATATCCACATAATTTTCCCACCTCATGATGCCATCTATTTTGTGAAGTGCACCAGTCCCTCCTGCAGCAAAGGACGCCCACAACATGATGCTGCCACCCCCGTGCTTCACGGTTGGGATGATGCTCTTCGGCTTGCGAGCCTCCCCTTTTTCCTCCAAACATAATGATGGTCATTGTGGCTAAACAGTTCTATTTTTGTTAAATCAGACCAGAGGACATTTCCCAAAAAGTACAATCTTTGTCCCCATGAGCAGTTGCAAACCATAGTCTAGCTTTTTTATGGCGGTTTTGGAACAGTGGCTTCTTCCTTGCTGAGCGGCCTTTTCAGGTTATGTCGATATAGCACTCGTTTTACTGTGGATATAGATACTTTTGTGCCTATTTCCTCCAGCATCTTCACAAGGTCCTTTGCTGTAGTTCTGGGATTGATTCGCACCAAAGTACATTAATCTCTTCGAGACAGAACGCCTCTCCTTCCTGAGCGGTGTGACGGCTGCGTGGGTCCCATGGTGTTTAAACTTGCATACTATTGTTTGTACAGATGAAAGTGGTACCTTCAGGCACTTGGACATTCTCCCAATGATGAACCAGACTTGTGGAGGTCCGCAATTTTTTTCTGAGGTCTTCGCTGATTTCTTTTGATTTTCCCATGATGTCAAGCATAGAGGCACTGAAATATATCCATTGACTCAAATTATGTCAATTAGCCTATCAGAAGTTTTCTAAAGCCATGACATCATTTTCTGGAATTGTACAAGTTGTTTAAAAGCACAGTCAACTTTATGTATGTAAACTTCTGACCCACTGGAATTGTGACACTGGTATAAGACATTAGGTCTCCTGTATTTTCCAGTAGTAAATTAGCAGACGCTTCGATATTAGTTCTATCACAAGGTATCATGGAGCCGTGACCAATTAATAGGCACAAATACCATAACTACTCTCCGAGGATGTGGGTATCACAACCCTGGAAAATTGTTAATAGAGGGCGTGTATTAGAGCAGTGAGTGAAATCTAAACACCCTGGACACCGCGAGACGCAGACATATACTCACCCTTGAAATGGCATCCGTGGTCACTGACACTCCCGTAAAGTGGGGAATAGAAGAGGAAACTACAGCAAAGCCATGGAGCGCGCTGAAAGAAGTGCACAAGCATTGTAGTAAACTCGACAAAATTGGTCAGCATTTCCCTGCTGATGGAAAATTTCAATCTAATAAAGAGTTCAGAGATGCTATTGTGTTGTTGGCACAATGACATAAATTAAAAATCAATATATCAATACACCAGCATTGTGATGTCAGCGTTCTATCAACAGAAAAGCAAAACCGATAAAACCAAAATTAGATGTGCTCAACCAAAATTAGATGTGCTCAGACTGAATTAAAAAGACTGGGTTTGTGAGTACAATAATAGAATGTGTACGTCTGCTTTCATGGTAGGTATGAAACCCATTTATCAAAAATGGCTATTATGGGTTAGTGGACCAAAATTTTCACTAGGTTGAAATAGTGCAGGAGGTTTGAATGTGGAATCTAATTCCACTCACTTAGCAGCTGTGCGTGCGTGCGATTAATACAGCCACAGTGGAAGTCACTAACAGTGGTTTAACTAGAGGTCGACCGATTAATCGGCCGATTAACCTCTTGAAACTCCCCATCCCGGATCCGGGACTGTGACTAAGCCTCAGGCTCATTAGCATAACGCAACGTTAACGATTTCTGAAAATCGCAAATAAAATTAAAATAATGCGTTTGCTCTCAAGCTTAGCCTTTTCTTAACAACACTGTCATCTCAGATTTTCAAAATATGCTTTTGAACCATAGAAATTGACTAATTTGTGTAAGAGTATGCTAAGCTAGCATAGCATTTTGTGTAGCATGTAGCACGCAACATTTTCACAAAAGCCAGATAACCAAATAAATAAAATCATTTACCTTTGAAGAGCTTCTGATGTTTTCAATGAGGAGACTCCCAGCCACATACCAGATGCGCAGTGTTTCCTGAAAGCGTCTGTGTGTAGGAGAAATCGTTCCGTTTTCTACATTGCGCCTGGCTACCGAAACGAACCGAAAATGCAGTCACCTACAACGTGAAACTTTTTCCGGATTAACTACATAATATCGACCGAAACATGGCAAACGTTGTTTGGAATCAATCCTCAAGGTGTTTTTTCACATATCTCTTCATTGACATGCAGTTCGTGGAAGCTTGCTTCTCTCTCTGTGCCCCATGGAAAAATACTGGCAGGTGACTTTTGCGCACCAATTTCGGCGCAGGACACCGGGCGGACACGTGGTAAATGTGGTCTCTTATGGTCAATCTTCCAATGATCTGCCTACAAATACGTCACAATGCTGCAGACACCTTGGGGAAACGACAGAAAGGGCAGACTCATTCCTCTTGCGTTCACAGCCATATAAGGAGATCATGAAAGACAGAGCCTCAAAAATCCTTGTCATTTCCTGGATGCCAAGTCATCTTGGTTTTGCCTGAAGCTCACGTTAAAGGGCACGCACAGAGAAGATATTTGTATTTCTGGACACGTCAGAGTGTTTTCTTTCGAACAGTAGCAATTATATGCATAGTCGA
>NW_026999758.1:0-50000 GCF_036934945.1 Oncorhynchus masou masou
CTGTCCTGGGGCTCTGTAGGGTGTGTTTGTGAACAGAGCCCCAGATCATGTATATGTTTTTGCTCTTTATTCTTTGTTATAGAGCCAAAAAGATTTGAGAAGTGGTTTACCCATACATCTCCATTTTGGATAGATAATTCTTCGTGTTGTTGTTTGTTTAGTGTTTTCCAATTTTCCCAGAAGATGTTAGAGTCTATGGATTCTTCAATTACATTGAGCTGATTTCTGACATGCTGTTCCTTCTTTTTCCGTATTGTATTTCTGTATTGTTTTAGTGATTCACCATAGTGAAGGCGTAGACTCAGGTTTTCCGGGTCTCTATGTTTTTGGTTGGACAGGTTTCTCAATTTCTTTCTTAGATTTTTGCATTCTTCATCAAACCATTTGTCATTGTTGTTAATTTTCTTCGGTTTTCTATTTGAGATTTTTAGATTTGATAGGGAAGCTGAGAGGTCAAATATACTGTCTCTCTCTCAGTCAGTCAGTCTCTCTCTCTAGTATTTCCATTCTTAACTTTTTGACTGCCTTTTATTTTATTTGTAATAACAATAATAGTGATGTATATACAGTTATATAATATTAATGAATGTAATGTAACTACTGAATCATGCTTTTTATTACACCTTTTAGTTGTGATACAAGGAACTCTACTTGATGGAGAGAGAGTGTTATTTATACTTATTTGCCGCCATAATTTGCGAATAAATTCATTAAAAATCCTACAATGTGATTTTCTGGATTTGTTTTTCTCATTTTGTCTGGCATAGTTGAAGTGTACCTATGATGAAAATTACAGGCCCCTCTCATCTTTTTAAGTGGGAGAACTTGCACAATTGGTGGCTGTCTAAATACTTTTTTGCTTTGTCTGTGGAATGCAGAGCGGTAGGTCAGACCCAGTGCTTGTGGTGTGTGTGTTAGCGTGTGTTATTGTGTGTTAGTGTGTGTTATTGTGTGTTAGTGTGTGTTAGTGTGTGTTAGTGTGTGTTATTGTGTGTTAGTGTGTGTTAGTGTGTGTTAGCGTGTGTTAGTGTGTGTTAGTGTGTGTTAGTGTGTGTTAGTGTGTGTTAGTGTGTGTTATTGTGTGTTAGTGTGTGTTATTGTGTGTTAGTGTGTGTTATTGTGTAGTGTGTGTTTAGTGTGTGTTATTGTGTGTTAGTGTGTGTTATTGTGTGTTAGTGTGTGTTATTGTGTGTTAGTGTGTGTTATTGTGTGTTAGTGTGTGTTATTGTGTGTTAGTGTGTGTTATGTGTGTGTTAGTGTGTGTTATTGTGTGTTAGTGTGTGTTATTGTGTGTTAGCGTGTGTTATTGTGTGTTAGTGTGTGTTATTGTGTGTTAGTGTGTGTGTTAGTGTGTGTTAGTGTGTGTTATTGTGTGTTAGTGTGTGTTAGTGTGTGTTATTGTGTGTTATTGTGTGTTAGTGTGTGTTAGTGTGTGTTATTGTGTGTTATTGTGTGTTAGTGTGTGTTAGTGTGTGTTATTAGCGTGTGTGTGTTAGTGTGTGTTAGTGTGTGTTATTGTGTGTTATTGTGTGTTAGTGTGTGTGTGAACAGGTAGAACAGGATGTCTGAAGGAACATGTCCCAACAGGTTTGTTATGAAGATAGGAAGTATATAACGCAGAGAAACAGACACACCTGGACTGGGAGATACAGACACACCTGGACTGGGAGATACAGACACACCTGGACTGGGAGATACAGACACACCTGGACTGGGAGATACAGACACACCTGGACTGGGAGACACAGACACACCTGGACTGGGACGCTTCTGACCTGGGAAAATTAGAAATCAATCAACTTCAGTGACATTGTGTACTTCCAGGGACCTGTATGACATCACCATGACAACCCTGTTATGACCGTAACAGGGTCAGAAATGACCAATGAGATGCTGCCCTGCTCCAAGACAGGTGAGGTACAACCACACCTCACAAGAGATCAACAAGGCTTCAGTTTGATAGAGTAACAAACCACATGGACTGTGCTAGCTAACGTTTGCAAACTATTTCACTTGAAGAACGCACCTCAGGCATCCCCTCTCCCTCTCTCTCTCTCTCTCTCTTTCTCTCGACCTCTGTCTCTGTCTTTATCTCTCTTCCTCTCTCGCTCAATAACATTTCAACTCAAAGGGCTTTATTGGCATGGGAAACATGTTTATGTTGCCAAAGCAAGTGAAGTAGATTCTAAACAAAAGAAACAAAGTAAAAAAGTTTTACAGTGAACATTACACTCACATAAGTTCCAAAAGAATAAAGACATTACAAATGTCATATTATGTTTATATACAGTGTTGTAACGATGTGCAATTAATAAAAATATATACATAATAATATATACAGTGTTGTAATGACGTACACATAGTTAAAGTACAAAAGGGAAAATAAATAAACATAAATATGGGTTGTATTTACAATGATGTTTGTTCTTCACTGGTTGACCTTTTCTTGTGGCAACAGGTCACAAATCTTGCTGCTGTGATGTCACACTGTATTTGTATTGGTATTTGTTATGGATCCCCATTAGTTCCTGCCAAGGCAACAGCTACTCTTCCTGGGGTTTATTATGGATCCCCATTAGTTCCTGCCAAGGCAGCAGCTACTCTTCCTGGGGTTTATTATGGATCCCCATTAGTTCCTGCCAAGGCAGCAGCTACTCTTCCTGGGGTTTATTATGGTTCTCCATTAGTTCCTGCCAAGGCAGCAGCTACTCTTCCTGGGGTTTATTATGGATCCCCATTAGTTCCTGTCAAGGCAGCAGCTACTCTTCCTGGGCTTTATTATGGATCCCCAATAGTTCCTGCCAAGTCAGCAGCTACTCTTCCTGGGGTTTATTATGACTGTGAAGACATATGACCTGGTAGTAGATCAGTCTCAACATGACTGAGAGACACATGACCTGGTAGTAGACCAGTGTCAACATGACTGAGAAGACACATGACCTGGTAGTAGACCAGTCTCATCCTGACTGAGAAGACACATGACCTGGTAGTAGACCAGTGTCAACATGACTGAGAAGACACATGACCTGGTAGTAGACCAGTCTCATCCTGACTGAGAAGACACATGACCTGGTAGCAGACCAGTCTCATCCTGACTGAGAAGACACATGACATGGTATGAAAGACAAAACAAAACTAAATGGGAAATATTATTGACATTACTTTGTACTTTTCACTGGCTGTCCCTCAGGTTACGGCAGGAGGACACATATTTGGCTTTTCTCCCAGTAAATATCAGATTTTTGTTCATCTTTTATAGTTTGAAATTCGTTGTATTGAATGATTCTCTTATGTCTGAGTATTTCACACAGTGTAATAGGAAATGCAGCTCTGTCTCTACCTCTCCCCTGGAGCAGAGTGAGCACAGCCTGTCCTCTCTGGGCAGCCAGGTTTGTCTGTGACGACCGGTCTCTATAGCCAGCATGTCTCTCTGGGCAGCCAGGTTTGTCTGTGACGACCGGTCTCTATAGCCAGACTGTCCTCTCTGGGCAGCCAGGTTTGACAGCACCAACAGGTCATCTGTCTACAGCAGACCCTCCTTAGTGGGAGACAGCAGACCCTCCTTAGTGGGAGACAGCAGACCCTCCTCAGTGGGAGACAGCAGACCCTCCTTAGTGGGAGACAGCAGACCCTCCTTAGTGGGAGACAGCAGACCCTCCTTAGTGGGAGACAGCAGACCCTCCTCAGTGGGAGACAGCAGACCCTCCTCAGTGGGAGACAGCAGACCCTCCTTAGTGGGAGACAGCAGACCCTCCTTAGTGGGAGACAGCAGACCCTCCTTAGTGGGAGACAGCAGACCCTCCTTAGTGGGAGACAGCAGACCCTCCTTAGTGGGAGACAGCAGACCCTCCTTAGTGGGAGACAGCAGACCCTCTTTAGTGGGAGACAGCAGACCCTCCTTAGTGGGAGACTGGAGACCCTCCTTAGTGGGAGACAGCAGACCCTCCTTAGTGGGAGACAGCAGACCCTCCTTAGTGGGAGACAGCAGACCCTCCTTAGTGGGAGACAGCAGCACCAGGTCATCTGCGTACAGCAGACACTTGATTTCAGTGTTGTGTAGGGTGGGTGAGACCAGGTGCTGCTGATTCCTCTGATGTGTATAGCCAATTCATTAATGTAGATGTTAAATAGTGTTGGACTTATTGGACAGCCCTGTTTCACTCCCTGTCCCTGAGAGAAGAAGTCTGTTGGCTTGATACCAATGTTAATCACACATTTGTTTTAGTGTACATTGATTTAAAAACGTAATTTGTTTTCCCTCCAATAACACTTTGTAATAGTTATGGACTGGGGGTAGAGGGGGCTGGTGGATGTTGTGTTGCAAGGCTGCTGTCCTGCTCTGTCCTCACCTTGGTTAGGAGCTCCTCTAAGGTATGAATGTCTGGTTGCTGTCTAAACCTTGGTTAGAGGAGCTCCTCTGAGGTTGTCTGGTTGCTGTTTACACCTTGGTTAGGAGCTCCTCTAAGGTGCGGTTGTCTGGTTGCTGTTTACACCTTGGTTAGGAGCTCCTCTGAGGTGTGAATGTCTGGTTGCTGTTTACACCTTGGTTAGGAGCTCCTCTAAGGTGTGGTTGTCTGGTTGCTGTTTACACCTTGGTTAGGAGCTCCTCTAAGGTGTGAATGTCTGGTTGCTGTTTAAACCTTGGTTAGAGGAGCTCCTCTGAGGTTGTCTGGTTGCTGTTTACACCTTGGTTAGGAGCTTCTCTAAGTTGTGGTTGTCTTGTTGCTGTTTACACCTTGGTTAGGAGCTCCTCTAAGTTGTAGTTGTCTGGTTGCTGTTTACACCTTGGTTAGGAGCTCCTCTAAGGTGTGGTTGTCTGGTTCCTGTTTACACCTTGGTTAGGAGCTCCTCTAAGTTGTGGTTGTCTTGTTGCTGTTTACACCTTGGTTAGGAGCTTCTCTAAGTTGTGGTTGTCTTGTTGCTGTTTACACCTTGGTTAGGAGCTCCTCTAAGGTGTGGTTGTCTGGTTCCTGTTTACACCTTGGTTAGGACCTCCTCTAAGATATGAATGTCTGGTTGCTGTTTACACCTTGGTTAGGAGCTCCTCTAAGTTGTAGTTGTCTGGTTGCTGTGGGGAAGGAGAAGGAAAAATGAAGGGAGTAAAAAGAGTGAAGCGAGGAGAGTGTAGACGAGTGAGGTGGAAAGGTGAAGAGAAGGAAAGGAAGAAAGCGAAGACGAGTGAAGAAAAGAGGAGAAAGAATGGAGAAGAAGAAAAAGCAACCAGACTCAGATGCAAAAATGAAATTACCAACGTTTCGACAGCCAAGCTGTCTTCATCAGGGTATAATCAAACACTGCGGGATAACTCGTTTATGTAGTGTCAAAAGACACAGGTATCTGTAATCATGGCCAAGAGTGGCCTAATATCATTGGTTAATAATCAAATATTAAAATTGCATACAAAGAACAGCATACAAACAACAAATGGATAGCATACGATCATAGATTCATTTGACTACACAAGCTTAAAAACAATTACAATGGCAAAGTCACAATAATCACAAGAATGGCTTCACGACTGCATGGCCAGGCACGACTCCAACACCATCATTAAGTTTGGAGACGACACAACAGTGGTAGGCCTGATCACCGACAACGACGAGACAGCCTATAGGGAGGAGGTCAGAGACCTGGCAGAGTGGTGCCAGAATACCATCCTGTCCCTCCACGTAACCAGGACTAAGGAGATGATTGTGGACTACAGGAAAAGGGGGACTGAGCACGCCCCCATTCTCATCGACGGGGCTGCAGTGGAGCAGGTTGAGAGCTTAAAATTCCTAGGTGTCACCATCAACATCATACTAGAATGGTCCAAACACACCAAGACAGTCGTGAAGAGGGCACGACAAAACCTATTCCCCCCAGGAAATGGGTTAATCTGTTGGCCAACCTTAACTTAATCCTGGGTTTATGCCACCACAGGGCTGCAGTGTCCATGCTGTACAAATTGACCAGGTGAGATTGAGAGGAGGTGTCTCCATGGTGATGTGGCTTCAGTGTTCCATCTGTCTCTGGATCTTCCTCTGGCCTTCAGCGGGTAAAACCTGACTACACACACACTAATCTAACCCTGTTTAGCACCCTGATTAACAAAGATTCACTTACTGTGTGTGTGTGTGTGTGTGTGTGTGTGTGTGTGTGTGTGTGTGTGTGTGTGTGTGTGTGTGTGTGTGTGTGTGTGTGTGTGTGTGTGTGTGTGTGTGTGTGTGTGTGTGTGTGTGTGTGTGTGTGTGCGTGCGTGCGTGCGTGCGTGCGTGCGTGCGTGCGTGCGTGTGTGTCAGGGTGTCTCTCTCCCCCTCAGAATGTGACTGTAGAGTTTCTGGACTTCCAAGGGAGAGTCCACTGGCTGGCTGGAGCTGGCAACACCAACCATACCCACTACTCTGTAGAGATGCGAGCATTCGGGTTAGTGGGGGCGTTCAGTATGTGCCTTTCTCCGTGTGGTTGAATGACTGGATGGATAGATGGCTGGATGACTAGATGACTGGATGGTTGGATTACTGGATGGTTGGATGACTGGATGGTTGGATGACTAGATGACTGGATGACTGGGATGGTTGGATGAGATGACTGGATGGTTGGATGACTGGATGACTAGATGACTGGATGACTAGATGACTGGATGGTTGGATGACTGGATGACTAGACGACTAGATGACTAGATGACTGGATGGTTGGATGACTGGATGACTGGATGACGAGATGACTGGATGGTTGGATGACTGGATGACTAGATGACTGGATGACTAGATGACTGGATGGTTGGATGACTGGATGACTAGACGACTAGATGACTAGATGACTGGATGGTTGGATGACTAGATGACTAGATGACTGGATGGTTGGATGGTTGGATGACTAGATGACTGGATGGTTGGATGACTGGATGACTAGATGACTAGATGACTGGATGGCTGGATGACTGGATGACTGGATGGCTGGATGAATGGATGACTGGATGACTAGATGACTAGATGACTGGATGGATGGATGACTGGATGACTAGATGACTAGATGACTGGATAGTTAGATGACTGGATGACTGGATGACTAGATGACCGGATGGTTGGATGACTGGATGACTAGATGACAAGATGACTGGATGGTTGGATGACTAGATGACTGGATGGTTGGATGACTGGATGACTAGATGACAAGATGGTTGGATGACTGGATGACTGGATGACTAGATGACTGGATGACTGGATGGATGGATGACTGGATGACTGGATGACTAGATGACTGGATGACTGGATGGATGGATGACTGGATGACTAGATGACAAGATGGTTGGATGACTGGATGGTTGGATGACTGGATGGATGGCTGGATGACTGGATGGATGACTGGATGACTGGATGGATGGCTGGATGACTGGATGGGTGACTGGATGGATGACTGGATGGATGACTGGATGGATGGCTGGATGGGGTACAGGGATAAGAAGAGAATGTGATAAGTAGAGCAAAAGCAGGATGGGGTGGAGGGATTGAAAGAAAGTGTGAAAGAGAGTGAAGTAGAGAGAGTGAAGGAGAGAGAGTGTGAAAGAGAGAAGGAGAGTGAAGAGAAGGAGAGAGAGAGTGAAGGAGAGAAGGAGAGAGAGTGAAGGGAGAGAGAAAAAGAGAGAGTGAAGGAGAGTGAAGGAGAGAAGAAAGAGAGAGAGTGAAGGAGAGAGAAGAGAGAGAGAGAGTGAAGGAGAGAAGGGAGGAGAAGTGATGATGTGTCCTCTTGTGATGTAGTGAGTCATGGTGGCAACCCTGTAACTGCAGCAACCCCGTTGCCATGGCGTGCCCCCTGGACATTCCGCTGGATAATCTTTTAAAGAATTACAACGTCAGAGTGAGGGCGGAGCTGGAAGAGCAGACGTCAGACTGGAAATACCTGGAGAACACAGTACAGCCCTACTCATACAGTAAGACACAGTACAGCCCTACTCAGACAGTGAGACACAGTACAGCCCTACTCAGACAGTAAGACACAGTACAGCCCTACTCAGACAGTGAGACACACAGTACAGCCCTACTCAGACAGTGAGACACAGTACAGCCCTACTCAGACAGTGAGACACAGTACAGCCCTACTCAGACAGTGAGACACAGTACAGACATTAATACCCTACTCAGACAGTGAGACACAGTACAGCCCTACTCAGACAGTGAGACACAGTACAGCCCTACTCAGACAGTAAGACACAGTACAGCCCTACTCAGACAGTGAGACACACAGTACAGCCCTACTCAGACAGTAAGACACACAGTACAGCCCTACTCAGACAGTGAGACACAGTACAGCCCTACTCAGACAGTAAGACACAGTACAGCCCTACTCAGACAGTGAGACACAGTACAGCCCTACTCAGACATTAATACACAGTACAGCCCTACTCAGACAGTGAGACACAGTACACTCAGACAGTGAGACACAGTACAGCCCTACTCAGACAGTAAGACACAGTACAGCCCTACTCAGACAGTGAGACACAGTACAGCCCTACTCAGACAGTAAGACACACAGTACAGCCCTACTCAGACAGTGAGACACAGTACAGCCCTACTCAGACAGTGAGACACAGTACAGCCCTACTCAGACAGTCAGACAGTGAGACACAGTACAGCCCTACTCAGACAGTGAGACACAGTACAGCCCTACTCAGACAGTGAGACAGTGAGACACAGTACAGCCCTACTCAGACAGTGAGACACAGTACAGCCCTACTCAGACAGTGAGACACAGTACAGCCCTACTCAGACAGTGAGACACAGTACAGCCCTACTCAGACAGTGAGACACAGTACAGCCCTACTCAGACAGTGAGACACACAGTACAGCCCTACTCAGACAGTGAGACACAGTACAGCCCTACTCAGACAGTGAGAGTACAGCCCTACTCAGACATTAATACACAGTACAGCCCTACTCAGACAGTACAGCCCTACTCAGACAGTGAGACACAGTACAGCCCTACTCAGACAGTGAGACACAGTACAGCCCTACTCAGACAGTGAGACACACAGTACAGCCCTACTCAGACAGTAAGACACAGTACAGCCCTACTCAGACAGTAAGACACAGTACAGCCCCTACTCAGACAGTGAGACACAGTACAGCCCTACTCAGACAGTGAGACACAGTACAGCCCTACTCAGACAGTGAGACACAGTACAGCCCTACTCAGACAGTGAGACACAGTACAGCCCTACTCAGACAGTGAGACACAGTACAGCCCTACTCAGACAGTGAGACACAGTACAGCCCTACTCAGACAGTGAGACACAGTACAGCCCTACTCAGACAGTAAGACACAGTACAGCCCTACTCAGACAGTGAGACACAGTACAGCCCTACTCAGACAGTGAGACACAGTACAGCCCTACTCAGACAGTGAGACACAGTACAGCCCTACTCAGACAGTGAGACACAGTACAGCCCTACTCAGACAGTGAGACACAGTACAGCCCTACTCAGACAGACATTGAGACACAGTACAGCCCTACTCAGACAGTTAGACACAGTACAGCCCTACTCAGACAGTGAGACACAGTACAGCCCTACTCAGACAGTGAGACACAGTACAGCCCTACTCAGACAGTGAGACACAGTACAGCCCTACTCAGACAGTAAGACACAGACATTCAGACAGTGAGACACAGTACAGCCCTACTCAGACAGTAAGACACAGTACAGCCCTACTCAGACAGTGAGACACAGTACAGCCCTACTCAGACAGTGAGACACAGTACAGCCCTACTCAGACAGTGAGACACAGTACAGCCCTACTCAGACAGTGAGACACACAGTACAGCCCTACTCAGACAGTGAGACACAGTACAGCCCTACTCAGACATTAATACACAGTACAGTGAGAGACAACATGCTGTGTGGTGTGTGTGTGTGTGTGTGTGTGTGTGTGTGCGCGTGTGTGCGTGCGCGTGTGCGTGTGCGTGTGCGTGTGTGTGTGTGTGTGTGTGTGTGTTCTGCAGCAGTGTTGAGTGCCCCAGGTCTGGAGTTGTGGGTGGAGAACCAGAGTCTATGTGTCCAGCTTCACCATCCTGCTCAGAACATCTTCAAATTTTACAACATCACACTGCTGAAGAATGTTCAGGATCACAACGCCACGGTGAGAACACACACACACACGCACACACCAAAATTACGTTTTCAACAGAGTTCTCATTAATTTGTGTGTGTAGGTTATGTCAGACATTGAGTCGGGCTCAAAGAGAGTGTTCTCCCATCTCAGTCCAGACCACACCTACTGCCTCTTGGCCTCAGCCAATCACTACAGCCTACGCCGTCGCATGACTGCTCAGGGGTGTGTCAACCTGATGAGACACAGGCCAGATACACAAGGTACAGTACAGCACACAGTCCACCTCTATTCACACACACATCCCACCTCTATGCACACACACAGCCCACCTCTATAAAAACAGCCCACCTCTATACACACACACACAGCCCACCTCTATACACACACACAGCCCACCTCTACACACAGTCCACCTCTATACACACACACACATCCCACCTCTATACACACACAGCCGACCTCTATAAAAACAGCCCACCTCTATACACACAGCCCACCTCTACACACACAGCCACTTCTATACACACAGCCCACCTCTACACACACAGCCCTCCTCTACACACAGCCCACCTCTACACACAGCCCACCTCTACACACACACACAGCCCACCTCTACACACAGCCCACCTCTACACACACAGCCCTCCTCTACACACAGCCCACCTCTACACACAGCCCTCCTCTACACACAGCCCACCTCTACACACACAGCCCTCCCCTCTACACACAGCCCACCTCTACACACAGCCCTCCCTCTACACACAGCCCACCTCTATACACACAGCCCACCTCTACACACACAGCCCACCTCTACACACACAGCCCACCTCAACACACAACCCACCTCTACACACACAGCCCACCACTACACACAGCCCTCCTCTACACACAGCCCACCTCTACACACACAGCCCACCTCTATACACACAGCCCACCTCTATACACACAGCCCACCTCTATACACACAGCCCACCTCTACACACACAGCCCTCCTCTACACACACAGCCCTCCTCTACACACACAGCCCACCTCTACACACACAGCCCACCTCTATACACACAGCCCACCTCTACACACACAGCCCACCTCTACACACACAGCCCACCTCTACACACAGCCCACCTCTATATACACAGCCCACCTCTACACACACAGCCCACCTCTATACACACAGCCCACCTCTACACACACAGCCCACCTCTATATACACACAGCCCACCTCTACACACACAGCCCACCTCTACACACACAGCCCACCTCTACACACAGCCCACGTCTACACACAGCCCACCTCTACACACAGCCCACCTCTACACACACAGCCCACCTCTATACACACAGCCCACCTCTACACACACAGCCCACCTCTATACACACAGCCCACTTCTATACACACAGCCCACTTCTATACACACAGCCCACCTCTACACACACAGCCCACCTCTACACACAAAGCCCACCTCTACACACACAGCCACTTCTATACACACAGCCCACCTCTACACACACAGCCCACCTCTACACACACAGCCCACCTCTATACACACAGCCCACCTCTACACACACAGCCCTCCTCTACACACAGCCCTCCTCTACACACAGCCCACCTCTACACACACAGCCCACCTCTACACACAGCCCACCTCTACACACACAGCCCACCTCTACACACAGCCCTCCTCTACACACACAGCCCACCTCTATACACACAGCCCACCTCTACACACACAGCCACTTCTATACACACAGCCCACCTCTACACACACAGCCCACCTCTACACACACAGCCCACCTCTACACACAGCCCACCTCTACACACACAGCCCTCCTCTACACACAGCCCTCCTCTACACACAGCCCACCTCTACACACACAGCCCACCTCTACACACAGCCCTCCTCTACACACAGCCCACCTCTACACACACAGCCCACCTCTACACACAGCCCACCTCTACACACAGCCCACCTCTATACACACAGCCCACCTCTACACACACAGCCCACCTCTACACACACAGCCCACCTCTATACACACAGCCCACCTCTACACACACAGCCCACTTCTACACACAGCCCACCTCTCTACACACACAGCCACCTCTATACTCACAGCCCACCTTTACACACAGCCCTCCTCTACACACACAGCCCACCTCTACACACACAGCCCACCTCTATACACACACACAGCCCACCTCTACACACACAGCCCACCTCTACACACACAGCCCACCTTTACACACAGCCCACTTCTATACACACAGCCCACTTCTATATACACAGCCCACCTCTACACACACAGCCCACCTCTATACACACAGCCCACCTCTACACACACAGCCCACCTCTACACACACAGCCCACTACACACACAGCCCACCTCTACACACACAGCTCACCTCTATACACAGACACAAACTACCCTCAGACAAAGGATCTCAATAGCAAACCACATAACTACCCTTAGACAAAGGAACTCAATGCCATATTTGAAGAAGCTGATCTACAACACATATTTAGAAACAAGTTATGATGCAACGCCAACGTGATCAAAAGTTACTTGTAGAAGGCCAGCATTCCGGAGTCACCTCTTCACTGTTGACGTTGAGACTGGTGTTTTGTGGGTACTATTTAATGAATCTGCCAGTTGAGGACTTGTGAGGCGCCTGTTTCTAAAACTAGACACTCTAATGTACTTGTCCTCTTGCTCAGTTGTGCACCGGGGCCTCTCACTCTTTCTATTCTGGTTAGAGTCAGTTTGCGCTGTTCAGTGAAGGGAGTAGTACACAGCATTGTACGAGTTCTTCAGTTTCTTGGCAATTTCTCGCATGGAATAGCCTTCATTTCTCAGAACAAGAATAGACTGACGAGTTTCCAAAGAAAGGGCTTTGTTTCTGGCTTAATGCATTTGAGCCAATCAGTTGTGACAAGGTAGGGTTGGTATACAGAAGATAGCTCTATTTGGTAAAAGACCAAGTCCATACTATGGCAAGAACAGCTCAGATAAGCAAAGATAAATGACAGTCCATCATTACTTTGTGACATGAAGGTCAGTCAAGAACTTTGAAAGTTTTTTCAAAAGCAGTCGCAAATTTATCACCACAGAACGAAGCACTAAGACCAACTCTATAAAGCCATAAGCAAAGAAGAAAATGCTCACCTAGAAGCAGCGCTCCTAGTGGCCGGGGACTTTAATGCAGGAAAACTTAAATCAGTTTTACAACATTTTTACCAGCATATCACGTGCAACCAGAGAAAAAAACAACTAAAGCAGGAAGTACCGGTGACTCAATACGGAAGTGGTCAGATGATGCGGGTGTTACGCTACAGGACTCTTTTGCTAGCACAGACTAGAATATGTTCCGGGATTCATCCAATGGCATTGAGGAGTCATCGACTTCATCAATAAGTGCATTGACAACATTGTCCCCACAGTGACTGTACGTACATATCCCAACCAGAAGCCTTGGGTTACAGGCAACATCTGCATCGAGCTAAAGAGCGGGAGACTAATCCGGATGCTTTTAAGAAATCCCGCTCTGCCCTCAGACGAACCATCAAACAAGCAAAGCGTCAATACAGGATTAAGGTTGAATCCTACAACACCGGTTCTGATGCTCGTTGGATGAGGCTTGAAAACTACAGACTACAAAGGGAAACCCAGGCGTGAGCTGCCCAGTGACACGAGCCTACTGCCGTTTATGCTCACTTCGAGTCAAGCAACACTGAAGCATGCACGAGAGAACCAACTTTTTAGATTCCTTTGTAGGCATGTTGGGAGAGTTGGAACAGGTGGATTCTGAATCAAACGCGCCAAATAAACTGACATTTTTGGGATAGAAAGAAGGACTTTTTCGAACAAAACAACCATTCATTGTGTAACTGGGACCCCTTGGATTGGAAAAAGATGAAGATCTTCAAAGGTAAGTGATTCATTTTATCGCTGTTTTTGAGTTTTGTGACACCTGTGCAGGTTATGAATTCATGTTAATGCAGGAAGTGGGTGAGGCGCTGTCCTCAGACGATCAAATGCTATGCTTTTGCCGTAAAGCCTATTGTAAATCAGACAAAGCGGTTCGATTACCAAGATTCTAAGCTAAAGACTGGTGTATAACACTTGTATTTTTATGAATGTTTAATATTACTACTTTTGTTTTTTGAATTTTGTGCTCTGCAATTTCACAGGATGTTGTCGAGGTAGCTAGCGTCCCAATGATCCAAAAGAAGTTAACAAATAAAAAAGAAGAAGTTAACAAAAATGATGTCATGGCTTTAGAAGCTTCTGATAGGCTATTTGAGTGAATTTGAGTCAATTGGAGATGTATTTCAAGGTCAACCTTCAAACTCAGTGCCTCTTTGCTTGACATCATGGGAAAATCAAAATAATTCAGCCAAGACCTCAGAAAATAAATTGTAGACCTCCACAACTCTGGTTCATCCTTGGGAGCAATTTCCAATGCCTGAAGGTACCACGTTAATCTCTACAAACAATAGTATGCAAGTATAAACACCATGGGACCATGCAGCCGTCATACCGCTCAGGAAGGAGACTCGTTCTGTCTCCTAGAGATGAACGTACTTTGGTGCGAAATGTGCAAATCAATCCCAGAACAACAGCAAAGGACCTTATGAAGATGCTGGAGGAAACAGGTACAAAACTATCTATATCCACAGTAAAACAAGTCCTATATCAACATATCCTGAAAGGCCGCTCAGCAAGGAAGAAGCCACTGCTCCAAAACCGCCATTAAAAAAGCAAGACTACGGTTTGCAACTGCACATGGGGACAAAGATCATACTTTTTGGAGAAATTTCCTCTGGTCTGATGAAACAAAAATAGAACTGTTTGGCCATAATGACCATCGTTATGATTGGAGGAAAAAGCGGGACGCTTGCAAGCCGAAGAACACCATCCAAACCATGAAGCACGGGGGTGGCAGCATCATGTTGTGGGTGTGCGTTGCTGCAGGAGGGACTGGTGCACTTCACAAAATAGATGGCATCATGAGGTAGGAAAATTACGTGGATATATTGAAGCAACATCTCAAGACATCAGTCAGGAACTTAAAACTTGGTCGCAAATGGGTCTTCCAAATGGACAATACTTCCAAAGTTGTGGCAAAATGGCTTAAGGACAACAAAGTCCATCACAAAGCCCTGACCTCAATCCCATAGAAAATGTGTGGGCAGAACTGAAAAAGAATGTGCGAGCAAGGAGGCCTACAAACCTGACTCAGTTACACCAGCTCTGTCAGGAGGAATGGGACAACATTCACTCAACTTATTGTGGGAAGTAGGGAAGGGTACCTGAAACATTTGATCAAAGTTAAACAATTTAAAGGCAATGCTACCAAATTCTAATTGAGTGTATGTAAACTTCTGACCCACTGGAAACGTGATGAAGAAATAAAAGCTGAAATAAATAATTCTCTCTGATTTTATTCTGACATTTCACATTCTTAAAATAAAGTGATGATCCGACTTCAACTCTATGTGAAAATGCTGTTCATAGACTTTAGCTCAGCATCCCTCTAGGCTGGTCACCAAGCTCCATGACCATCATCTCTGTGTAACTGGACTTTGGACCCCAGTCTGTCAGACAACTTCACCTCCTCAACCCTGAACCTGAACTCCAGCTGCGTACTGAGCCCCCTCCACTCCCTCTTCACCGATGACAAAGAAAACCAAGGAGCTCATTGTGGATTACAGGAAGTCTGAAAGCTCCAGCCACGCCCCAGTTCTCATTGATGGTACTGAGATGGCGCATGTGCCCAGCTTCAAATTCCTGGGTGTCTACATCTCCGACGCCCTCTCCTGGACCCTCAACATGTCAACCCTGGTCAAAGAGGCACAGCAGCGCCTTTTTGAGGAGGCTGAAGAAGGCCTGTCTCCCAAGATCCTGGGGAACTTTTAACTGCTTGGTGACAGGGGGCAGTATTTTCACGTCCGGATGAAATGCATGCCCAGATTCAACTGCCTGCTACTTATCCCCAGAATATAAGATATGCATATTATTAGTAGATGGGGATAGAAAACACTCTGAAGTTTCCGAAACTGTTTGAATCATGTCTGTGACTATAACAGAACTTATTTAGCAGGCGAAACCCGACGAGGTCACTCTCTTTTCAATGGGTTTTCATTGGGAATCCAGAGTTCTACGGGACCTTCTTGCAGTTCCTACCGCTTCCACTAGATGTCACCAGTCTTTATAAATTGGTTGAGGTTTTTCCTTTGTGTAATAAAGAAGTAGCCCTGTTCAAAACGAGGGTCACTTCAAGTGTACTTTTAGATAGAGGCGTGTGACCAGAAAGCTAGCTACAGTTTGTTTTCCCCCTGTATTGAAAACAGATCATCCCGTCTTCAATTTCATCGATTATTTACATTAAAAAATACCTAAAGTTGTATTACAAAAGTAGTTTGAAATGTTTTGGCAAAGTTTGCAGGTAACTTTTGAGATATTTTTTCACGTTGCGCAAGTTGGAACCGGTGTTTTTCTGGATCAAACTCACCAAATAAATTGATATTTTGGATATATAGACGGAATTAATGGAACAAAAGGACCATTTGTGATGTTTATGGGACATATTGGAGTGCCAACAAAAGAAGCTCGTCAAAGGTAAGGCTTGAATTATATTTTTATTTCTGCGTTTTGTGTTGCATCTGCAGGGTTGAAATATGCTATTCTCTCTTTGTTTACAGAGGTGCTATCCTCAGATAATACCATTGTTTGCTTTCGCCGAAAAGTCTTTTTGAAATCTGACACGTTGGCTGGATTCACAACAAGTGTAGCTTTAATTTGCTATCTTGCATGTGTGATTTAATGAAAGTTAGATTTTTATAGTAATTTATTTGAATTTGGCGCACTGCATTTTCACTGGCTTTTGGCCAGGTGGGACGCGCTGCATGGTCGAGAGCATTCTGACTAACTGCCCACTGTGTGGTTTGGCGGAAGCTCCGTGGCCGACTGGAAGGCCCTGCAACAGGTGGTGAAAACCACCCAGCACATCACTGGTGCCCAGCTCCCTGCCATCGTAGACCTCCAGTGCAAGCGGTGTCTGCTTAGTGTGCGAGACATCATCAGGAACCATTCACATCCATGCCACAAACTGTTTGCCCTCCTACCATCAGGAAGGCGGTACAGGTCTTTACGTTCCCTCACCAGCTCAAGAACAGTTTCTTTCCAGCTACTGTAACCCTGCTGAACTCTGTGGCACGGGACTAGCCATATCCACCCAGGGACCTTGTTGCATTACTCTCTTTGCACTCTTCACAGTACTACTGGTCTCTCACATTGCTTTGCAAATTCTGATTAACTTCATTAGGGTTGGGGGCAATATTTTCACCTCCGGATGAAATGCATGTCCAAAGTAAACTGCCTGTTACTCAGGCCCATTTGATCAAACTGTTTCAGACTGAACAGAGCTTCATTAGATCAAACTGTTTCCTTCCTTGTTTCTGTTACAGGTTAGATAGATCCTTTTTACTTTGTGTTTATGTGTGTTTGTGACTTTCCAGGTCATCAGAGATTGGTGGGCATGACTGTGGGCGTGATCCTGCTTCTGGCTGTTCTAATTGGTCTGATCGCTGTGACACGCTGTGTCCTGAAGAGCACAGACCCCACCCCCACAGCTCTGGTACCCACCCACTAAACCATAATAATAATAATAATAATAATAATAATAATAATAATAATAATGATAATAATAATAATAATAATAATAATAATAATAATAATATATGTGTGTTTGCAACAAGTCCTCATTGTTTCACGGTGACGCATTATTGACAAAAGTCATTTTTTTGAACCTGTTTAGGACTGCTTTCATTCCGTGTGTTTAGAGGTTTTACAACAGGGTTGAATCAGAAACACCTTGACAGGTAACAGTTATGACATTCATTCAGACTGGTTAAGAATAGGACTAAGATTTGGGAGGATGTTAAATATATATATATATATATATATATTATGGTGATAGCTTCGTGGAGTAAGCTGTTGCCCATGGCTCTGAGGTTCGTGGGTTTGACCCCAGTGCTAAGCAGTAAGCTGTTGCCTATGGCTCTGAGGTTTGTAGGTTTGACCCCAGTGCTAAGCAGTAAGCTGTTGCCCATGGCTCTGATGTTCGTGGGTTTGACCCCAGTGCTAAGCAGTAAGCTGTTGCCCATGTCTCTGAGGTTCGTAGGTTTGACCCCAGTGCTAAGCAGTAAGCTGTTGCCTATGGCTCTGAGGTTTGTGGGTTTGACCCCAGTGCTAAGCAGTAAGCTGTTGCCCATGTCTCTGAGGTTTGTGGGTTTGACCCCAGTGCTAAGCAGTAAGCTGTTGCCTATGGCTCTGAGGTTCGTGGGTTTGACCCCAGTGCTAAGCAGTAAGCTGTTGCCTATGGCTCTGAGGTTCGTGGGTTTGACCCCAGTGCCAAGCAGTAAGCTGTTGCCTATGGCTCTGAGGTTTGTGGGTTTGACCCCAGTGCTAAGCAGTAAGCTGTTGCCCATGGCTCTGAGGTTTGTGGGTTTGACCCCAGTGCTAAGCAGTAAGCTGTTGCCTATGGCTCTGAGGTTTGTGGGTTTGAATTTAGTGCTAAGCAGTAAGCTGTTGCCTATGGCTCTGAGGTTCGTGGGTTTGACCCCAGTGCTAAGCAGTAAGCTGTTGCCTGTTCATTTTTGGGTGTGCAAAATAGATCCGTTTTTAATGTTTGGGGAACATGGACAAACATCGGAAAATTGAAGTCCAAATTTAGTGATCTCCCTGTTGTGTGCTTGTGTGTGTTTGGGTGTTAACTCTTTCTTGGTGTGTGTATGTGTTTGTGTAGAGTGTGTGTGTGCGTTCACCTTGCATGGTGATTCCGGAACAGGTGGTGTGTCACCCAGTGATGTCCCTGGGACTGCCCCCTCTGGTTACCTGAGAGCTGTCCTGACTTTTCACCTTGACATCCACCTGGAGACAGAGACTCTCCTTCTCTGTTCCCTTGACAACCACCTGGAGACAGAGACCCTCCTGCCCTGTTCCCTTGACAACCACCTGGAGACAGAGACCCTCCTGCCCTGTTCCCTACATACAGATCTAGGATCAGCTTCCCCTCTCACCGTCTTTCCCTTAACCATTAGTGGAGGAAATACAAAATGGACCCAAGATCAGCGTCTAGGGGCAACTGCACCTCACACCCTACTATCCCTGTCTACCTCCCCCTCTCCCTTGTCTTCCTCGTCTCTCTCCCCCTCTCTCTCCTCTCCCTCCTCCACTCTCTCCTCTGGCTATACTCTGGCCTGGGACAGTGTATCCAACCAGAGCGACACAGAGACAGACACAGACAGAACTACTGACAGAGCCAACGACAGAACTGCAGACGGAACTACTGACAGATGGGACAGGAGGTCCCAGCAGTCTCAGGATAGACTATCTGACTGTAAACTGTATTCTCCCGAGTTAGAGGTCAGGGGTCAGGGGTCGTGCTTAGATGTGCATTCTCCCGGAGCTAGTCTATGCTCCTTCAGTACATATGAACCTCGTCCTGAACCAACCCTAAACCTACCCTGACCTCTAACCCCTGACTCTTAACTATGTATGGGTAAGGATGGCAGGGCTACTTGTATTTCTGATGCACATATTTACCTGTTTATTTTGAGTTGATTGTTTTATTCCTGCCTGTCTTTCCCACCAAGGACCAATTGGTGTTGGGGCCCAAATCTTACCTTTATGATTGACTAATAAAGGCACACACCCTGCACACACCCAGAACGTGTCCTTTGGAATGAGCATGGGAACCCCTGTCCTCGGTCTGACGTGGCAGTCACTACAGTTGGAAATAAGTGTTGTTGCTGTCATGTATTTTTGTACTCTGTTGTCGGTTCTCTATACAATGTTTTTTTTTTCAAAATAAACCAATCAGATGTTCTCTACAATGTTTCTATTAAAAAATAAACAAATCAGATTCATGTTCAGAGTGTTCAATAGTCACATGTACAGGGTTGAGTTGTGACTGCAGGGTCCAGTGTTTAATATCCAGGCTGGATCACATCCGGCCGTGATTGGGAGTCCAATAGGGCGGCGTACAATTGGCCCAGCGTCGTCCAGGTTTGGCCAGGGTAGGTCGATATTGTAAAGAAGAATGGGGTCCCTGATGATCTTCTTGGCCTTCCTGCGACACCCGGTGGTGTAGCTGTCCTGGAGGGCAGGCCGCGCGTACTCAATGGTGCGTTCGGCTGCACGTATCACCCTCTTAAGCACCTTGCAGTCCGCGGCGGGGATTTGCCGTACCAATCTGTGATGCAGCCCGACCATATGCTCTCGAAGAACACTGTGAGGGCCCTGGGGACATGCCGAATTTCTTCAGCAACCTGAGGATGAAGAGTCGCTGTCATGCCTTCTTCACCACGGTGTCCATATGGTTAGATAATTTAAGCTTCTCTGGGGTCTCAACGTCAACAGTGAAGAGGCGACTCTGGGAGGCTGGCCTTCTAGGCAGAGTTGCAAAGAAAAAGCCATATCTCAGAATAGCCAATAAAAAGAAAAGATTAAGATGGGCAAAAGAACACAGACACTAGACAGAGGAATATTACCCTCAAAACAGCAGCCTCAACGTCAACAGAGGAACTGTTGGTGTTGAGACTGGTGTTTTGCGGGTACTATTTAATGTACTTGTCCTCTTGCTCAGTTGTGCACCGGGGCCTCCCACTCCTCTTTCTATTCTGGTTAGGGCCAGTTTGCTCTGTTCTTTGAAGGGAGTAGTACACAGCGTTGTACGAGATCTTCAGTTTCTTAACAATTTCTCACATGGAATAGCCTTCATTTCTCAGAACAAGAATAGACTGATGAGTTTCAGAAGAAAGGTATTTGTTTCTGGCCATTTTGAGCCTGTAATTGAACACACAAACGCTGATGCTCCAGATACTCAACTAGACGAAAGGCCAGTTTTATCTCTTCTTTATTCAGGACAACAGTTGTACACAGGAGTGATGGTTGCTGATAATGAGCCTCTGTACGCCAATATAGATATTCCATTAAAAATCAGCCGTTTCCAGCTACAATAGTCACTGACAACATTAACAATTTCTACACTGTATTTCTGATCAATTTGATGTTATTTTAATGGACAATTATTTTAAATTTTCTTTCAAAAACAAGGTCATTTGACTCCAAACTTTTGAATGGTAGTGTATATATGTATATAAACACAATAGTATCATGAATGTATATACTGTATATAAACACAATAGTATCATGAATATACTGTATATAAACACAATAGTATCATGAATTTATATACTGTATGTAAACATAATAGTATCATGAATATACTGTATATTAACACAATAGTATCATGAATATACTGTATATACAGCTTCTTGCTGTTACGCCCTGGTCTATATTTATTATGTTATCTTCAATTATTGAGTCAGGCCAGGGTGTGACATGGGTTTATTTGTAGTGTGTTTCGTCTTAGGGTTGTGTGGGGTGTATAGATTAGTCTATGGCTGCCTGAGGCGGTTCTCAATCAGAGTCAGGTGATTATCGTTGTCTCTGATTGGGAACCATATTTAGGTAGCCTGGGTTTCACTGTGTGTTTGTGGGTGATTGTTCCTGTCTCTGTGTTAGTGTTCACCAGACAGGCTGTATAGGTTTTTCACGTTCCGTTTGTTGTTTTTGTATTTATAAGTTATTTCATGTATCGTCATTTGTTTCATTAAAGACATGAGTAACCACCACCCTGCATTTCGGTCCGACTCTCTTTCGACAAACGAAGGACGCCGTTACACTTGCATAATGTTTTCAGGCCCCTTGGATTTCTTCATATTTTATTGTGTTATGAAAATGTGGGATGAAAAAATGTAATTCATTGTCATAAATCCAATAAGGGCTGAACAATTTTGCAAGGCACTGTATATACACAGTAGAACATTCTAAATATACACAGTAGAACATTCTAAATATACACAGTAGAACATTCTAAATATACACAGTAGAACATTCTAAATATACACAGTAGAACATTCTAAATATACACAGTAGAACATTCTAAATATACACAGTAGAACATTCTAAATATACACAGTAGAACATTCTAAATATGCACAGTAGAACATTCTAAATATACACAGTAGAACATTCTAAATATACACAGTAGAACATTCTAAATATACACAGTAGAACATTCTAAATATACACAGTAGAACATTCTAAATATACACAGTAGAACATTCTAAATATACACAGTAGAACATTCTAAATATGCACAGTAGAACATTTTAAATATGCACAGTAGAACATTCTAAATATACACAGTAGAACATTCTAAATATACACAGTAGAACATTCTAAATATACACAGTAGAACATTCTCAACATTACATGGACGTGGTATAGTATTGTAATGAGCCTGTAAGGCCACCGACAGGCGCATGTAGTTTGTTGACTAGCGTAAACAGTCTAGGACACTGATTTCCCATAAAACAATCAAGTTGTAATTTATTTGGATGAACACAGACAGTGCACACCAGCACTGACCCGCTGCACAAACGCCTCACCAAAAACTACCCCCAGTATCCTCACATACAGGAACTAATTTGCATAACATTGTGTGATAGGCTGAGAGACTTTCGAATGTGTAAAACATTACAGTATAAACTAAATATCTTAATGTTTAACCATGTGATCTATATTTCAATATTTACATCAAATATCTGTCCTCTCTTTCCTTCTCTCCCCCGTTTCTATGTCCCTCCATCTCTCTATTCATCCCCTTTAAAGAGAGAAGAATCCTCTCTTTCCCCCCCTCTCCCCCGTTTCTATGTCCCTCCATCTCTCTATTCATCCCCTTTAAAGAGAGAAGAATCCTCTCTTTCCCCCCCTCCCCCATTTCTCTTTCCCCCCTCTCCCCCGTTTCTATGTCCCTCCATCTCTCTATTCATCCCCTTTAAAGAGAGAAGAGAAGAATCCTCCTTTCCCTCTCTCTCCTCTGACTCTCATGGACCGGGTTCTCTGCAGCCCCTTCCTCTTGCTCTCTTTCTCTCCTTCCTTTTCTCTCTCTTTCTCCTCTGCCTGCTGTTGCACCTGCTGACTTATCAGCAGGCGCATGTCCTCCTGAAAGAAAGAGAGAGGGGGGAGAGCGAGGGGAGAGGAGAGAGAGAGAAGGGAGAGAGAGCGGAGTGGAGAGAGCGAGAGGGGGAGGGAAGAGTGAGGGGGAGAGGCCGAGAGGGGGGAAGAGAGCGAGATTGTAGGAGAGAGCGAGAGGGAGGGGGGAGAGAGAGGTAGGGAGAGAGAGAGGGAGGGGGAGAAGGAGGGGAGAGAGCGAGAGAAGGGGTTGAAAGTGGGGAAGAGAGGTCGATAAAATAAAATAGTAAATTGAAATGTTTTCTTCTTTGTACTGTAACTGTCAGTCTGAGAAAACAAGCCCACCGTCACCCCCCAGACCCACCTGCCATGTCACCCCCCAGACCCACCTGCCATGTCACCCCACAGACCCACCTGCCATGTCACCCCCAGACCCACCTGCCATGTCACCCCCAGACCCACCTGCCATGTCACCCCCAGACCCACCTGCCATGTCACCCCCAGACCCACCTGCCATGTCACCCCCAGATCCACCTGCCATGTCACCCCCAGACCCACCTGCCATGTCACCCCCAGACCCACCTGCCATGTCACCCCCAGACCCACCTGCCATGTCACCCCCAGACCCACCTGTGCCATGTCACCCCCAGACCCACCTGCCATGTCACCCCCAGACCCACCTGCCATGTCACCCCCAGACCCACCTGCCATGTCACCCCCAGACCCACCTGCCATGTCACCCCCAGACCCACCTGCCACCGTCACCCCCAGACCCACCTGCCATGTCACCCCCAGACCCACCTGCCATGTCACCCCCAGACCCACCTGCCATGTCACCCCCAGACCCACCTGCCATGTCACCCCCAGACCCACCTGCCATGTCACCCCCAGACCCACCTGCCATGTCACCCCCAGACCCACCTGCCATGTCACCCCCAGACCCACCTGCCATGTCACCCCCAGACCCACCTGCCATGTCACCCCCAGACCCACCTGTGCCATGTCACCTCCCCAGACCCACCTGCCATGTCACCCCCAGACCCACCTGCCATGTCACCCCCAGACCCACCTGCCATGTCACCCCCAGACCCACCTGCCATGTCACCCCCAGACCCACCTGCCATGTCACCCCCCAGACCCACCTGCCATGTCACCCCCAGACCCACCTGCCATAAACACCCCCCCAGACCCACCTACCATGTCGCCCCCCAGACCCACCTACCTCGAGAGGCCCCCAGACCCACCATCAGCCATGTCACCCCCAGACCCCCTGCCACCAAGTCACCCCCAGACCCACCTGCCATGTCGCCCCCAGACCCACCTGCCATGTCACCCCCAGACCCACCTGCCATGTCACCCCCAGACCCACCTGTGCCATGTCACCCCCCAGACCCACCTGCCATGTCACCCCCCAGACCCACCTGCCATGTCACCCCCAGACCTACCTGCCATGTCACCCCCAGACCCACCTGCCATGTCACCCCCAGACCCACCTGCCATGTCACCCCCAGACCCACCTGCCATGTCACCCCCAGACCTACCTGCCATGCGTCGACCTCCTGCGACAGCACCACCTTATGTTGAATGGTGTTCAGCAGCTGCTGGGTCAGACTGTCTCTCTCCGCTCGCACCGTACACACCTCACTCTCCAGGGAGCTACACACACACAGAGAGAGAGAGAGCTTCAAAACCAAATGTTTACCTGGCCCACCACTCCACCCTGGACTTGAACAGCCTTTATGACCAGGTCCACCTCTACAAGGCAGCAGTGCCCACCTTCGCCCGGACTCTAAAGGACATCGCTCTCAAACGCAGCCCCTACACTTCACACAGGAGAAACAGATCAATAAACACCCCGCCCAGACCAGCGAGACACTCTCCCAGACCTGCGGGACCCCCCCCCCCTGGACCTACACATAGAGGACCCACGCCGAGAGGACTCACATCCAGACCACAACACCATCAGCCACATGCACACCCCCACCCCAAACAATCAACAATCCCCCAAGTCAGCCATGCCCACACCCCATTTATGCCCCCTCAGATCAGACCTATGCCCCTCCTGCCCACCCCATGCACCCCTCCCCAGCAAAGAGGGCCCCAACAAGGAAGTCACACATATGCCCAGGTAGTGAGAGGGAAAACAGGCCCAACCCCCACTCTTAAACAAGCCCAAGCCAATGGAATGTACCAGATACTCAGCAGGCTCTGCTCAAACTTAGTGGTCTGAGGCCAAACCACACAACCAACAACATTGGAACATATGGAACACAAAGCCTTCACTATCTCATAATGGAATTTCCAATGCCTGAGGTCATCTGCTACTTTGGCCTAAAGAGCAGGAACCTGACATTGGCATCCTACAAGAAACCTGGTATAGAGGAGACAGACCCACTGGTTTCCCCTAGGTTACAGAGAGCTGGTAGTCCCATCCACCACACTACCAGGTGGGTGGTATAGAGGAGACAGACCCACTGGTTTCCTAGGTTACAGAGAGCTGGTAGTCCCATCCACCACACTACCAGGTGGGTGGTAATAGAGAGCTGGTAGTCCCATCCATCACACTACCAGGTGGGTGGTAAATAGGAGACAGACCCACTGGTTTCCCCCTAGGTTAGGTCCCATCCACCACACTACAGGTGGGTGGTATAGAGGAGACAGACCCACTGTTCTGGTTACAGAGAGCTGGTAGTCCCATCCACCACACTACCAGGTGGGTGGTATAGAGGAGACAGACTGGTTTCTATATGGTTACACTGGTTTTTACCACACTACCAGGTTACAGACAGCTGGTGTTCCCATCCACCACACTACCAGGTGGGTGGTACAGAGGAGACAGACCCACTGGTTGTCCTCTAGGTTACAGAGAGCAGGTAGTCCCATCCACCACACTACCAGGTGTGAAACAGGGAAGGGTCTCAGGGGTTTATATGATAATTTGGTATAGAACAGACATAACTCACTCTATTAAATTAATCAAAACAGGAACAGTTTACATTTGGCTCGAAATTCCAAAGGAAATGATCACAACAGATAAACATGTCCTCCTGTGTGCTACCTCTATCCCCCCACTAGAATCCCTGTACAACAGATAAACATGTCCTCCTGTGTGCTACCTCTATCCCCCCACTAGAATCCCTGTACAACAGATAAACATGTCCTCCTGTGTGCTACTATCCCCCCCACTATAGAATCCCTGTACAACAGAGACAAATGTCCTCCTGTGTGCTACCTATATCCCCCCACTAGAATCCCTGTCTATATATCCCCCCCCTAGAACTGTACAACAGAGACAAATGTCCTCCTGTGTGCTACCTACTATCTATGATTACCTGTACAACAGAGACAAATGTCCTCCTGTGTGCTATATCCCACCACAGAATCCCTGTACAACAGAGACTCCAGTATGTGTGCTACCTTATCCCACCACTAGAATCCCTGTACAACAGAGACAAATGTCCTCCTGTGTGCTACCTATATCCCCAAACTAGAATCCCTGTACAACAGAGACAAATGTCCTCCTGTGTGCTACCTATATCCCCCCACTAGATGATTACAGTAACCAAGACAGCTTCTCCATCCTGGAGGGGAGATCAACCAGCTCTTCAAAGCACTGTCTGGAGCCACTACCGGTTCCTCATAGTCTCTAGTCTCTGGACTTACAGTAGGACATACAGTATGTGTCCTATATGATTACAGTACATGTTCTATATGATTACAGTGTGTTCTATATGATTACAGTAGGACTACAGTATGTGTTCTATACAGTAGGATTACAGTATGTGTTCTATATGATTACAGTATGTGTAGGATTACAGTAGGACTATGTGTTTATATGATTACAGTAGGACTACAGTATGTGTTCTATATGATTACAGCAGGCCTACAGTACATGTTCTATATGATTACAGTAGGACTACAGTATGTGTTTATATGATTACAGTAGGACTACAGTATGTGTTTATATGATTACAGTAGGACTACAGTATGTGTTCTATATGATTACAGTAGGACTACACTATGTGTTCTATATGATTACAGTATGTGTTCTATATGATTACAGTAGGCCTACATTATGTGTTCTATATGATTACAGTAGGACTACAGTATGTGTTCTATATGATTACAGTAGGTATGTGTTTATATGTTTACAGTAGGACTACAGTATGTGTTCTATATGATTACAGTAGGACTACAGTATGTGTTTCTATGATTACAGTAGGACTACAGTACATGTTAAATATGATTACAGTAGGACTACATTACATGTTCTATATGATTACAGTAGGACTACAGTATGTGTTCTATATGATTACAGTAGAACTACAGTATGTGTTCTATATGATTACAGTAGGACTACAGTATGTGTTCTATATGTTCTATATGATTACAGCAGGCCTACAGTACATGTTCTATATGATTACATAAATGGGATATATTACAGTAGGACTACAGTACATGTTTATATGATTACAGTAGGACTACAGTATGTGTTTATATGATTACTATAGTAGGACTACAGTATGTGTTCTATATGATTACAGTATGATTACAGTATGTTCTATATGATTACAGTAGGCCTAGGTTCTATATGACAGTATGTGTTCTATATGATTTACAATATGTGTTATATATGATTACAGTAGGACTACAGTATGTGTTTATATGATTACAGTATGTGTTCTATATGATTACAGTATGTGTTCTATATGATTACAGAAGGCCTACTGTATGTGTTTTACATGATTACAGTAGGACTACAGTATGTGTTTTATATGATTACAGTAGGACTACAGTATGTGTTCTATATGATTACATGTGTTTTATATGATTAAAGTAGGCCAACAGTATGTGTTTTACATGATTACAGTAGGACTACAGTATGTGTTTTACATGATTACAGTAGGACTACAGTATGTGTTTTAAATGATTACAGTAGGACTACAGTATGTGTTCTATATGATTGTTTATATGATTACAGTAGGACTATAGTATGTGTTCTATATGATTACAGCAGGGCAACAGTATGTGTTCTAAATGATTACAGTAGGGCTACGGTATGTGTTCTAAATGATTACAGTAGGACTACAGTATGTGTTCTAAATTATTACAGTAGGACTACGGTATGTGTTCTAAATGATTACAGTAGGACTACGGTATGTGTTCTAAATTATTACAGTATGACTACGGTATGTGTTCTAAATGATTACAGTAGGAATACAGTATGTGTTCTATATGATTACAGTAGGATGACAGTATGTGTTCTAAATGATTACAGTAGGACTACAGTATGTGTTTATATGATTACAGTAGGACAACAGTATGTGTTCTAAATGATTACAGTAGGATTGATTACAGTAGAACTACAGTATGTGTTCTAAATGATTACAGTAGGCCTACAGTATGTGTTCTATATGATTACAGTAGGACTACAGTATGTGTTCTAAAGGATTACAGTAGGAAATACAATAGGACTACAGTATGTGTTTTATATGATTACAGTAGGCCTACTGTATGTGTTCTATATGATTACAGTAGGAAATTACAATAGGACTACAGTATGTGTTTTATATGATTACATTAGGCCTATTGTATTTTATTTGATTTTATTTACCCATTATTTAACCAGGTAGGCCAGTTGAGAACAAGTTCTCATTTTACAGCTGATGACAGTAGGACCAAGATAAAGATTACAGTAGACTACAACACAAACAACAACACAGTGTGAGTGTGTGAGTGTGTGTGTGTGAGTGCGTGTAAGTGTGTGTGAGAGTGTGTGTAAGTGTGTGTAAGTGTGTGTGAGTGCATACGGTGTACCTGTAGCTGGGTTTTCCTTGACAGCTCCTGAATGGCTGTAGCTCCTCCCTCAGAGAATCAAGCTCCGCCTCTCTGGAGCATAGCTGAGGAGAACAAGAGAGAGAGGTTAGAGAGAGGTTAGAGAGGGGTTAGTGTGATTAGAGAGAGGTTAGAGTAGAGGTTAGAGAAAGGTAAGTGTGTTAGAGAGAGGTTATGAGAGAGGTTCAGTGTGTTAGAGAGAGGTTAGTGTGTTAGAGAGAGGTTAGAGAGAGGTTAGTGTGTTAGAGAGAGGTTAGTGTGTTAGAGAGAGGTTAGAGAGAGGACTAGTGTGTTAGAGAGAGGATAGAGAGAGGTTAAATGTTAGAGAGAGGTTGTGTGTTAGAGAGAGGTTAGAGAGAGGTTAGAGAGAGGTAATTGTGTTAGAGAGAGGTTAGAGAGAGGTTAGTGTGTAAGAGAGAGGATAGAGAGAGGTTTGTGTGTTAGAGAGAGGTTAGAGAGAGGTTAGTGTGTTAGAGAGAGGTTAGTGTGTTAGAGAGAGGTTAGAGAGAGGTTAGTGTGTTAGAGAGAGTTTAGTGTGTTAGAGAGAGGTTAGAGAGAGGCTAGTGTGTTAGAGAGAGGATAGAGAGAGATTAGTGTGTTAGAGAGAGTTTAGTGTGTTAGAGAGAGGTTAGAGAGAGGTTAGAGAGAGGTAAGTGTGTTAGAGAGAGGTTAGAGAGAGGTTAGTGTGTAGTGCCTTAGAGAGGAGTGATAGAGAGAGGTTTGTGTGTTAGAGAGAGGTTACCTGTGTGTTAGAGCTCCTGAAGGTTAGAGAAGAGGTTAGTGTGTTAGAGAGAGGTTAGAGAGGTTAGAGAGGTTAGTGTGTTAGAGAGAGATTAGAGAGAGGTTAGAGAGAGGTTAGTGTGTTAGAGAGAGGTTAGAGAGAGATTAGTGTGTTAGATAGGTTAGAGAGAGGTTAATGTGTTAGAGAGAGGTTAGAGAGAGATTAGTGTGTTAGAGAGAGGTTAGAGAGAGGTTAGAGAGAGGTTAATGTGTTAGAGAGAGGTTAGAGAGAGGTTAGTGTGTTAGAGAGAGGTTAGAGAGAGATTGGTGTGTTAGAGAGAGGTTAGAGAGAGGTTAGTGTGTTGGAGAGCGGTTAGAGAGAGGTTAGAGAGAGGTTAGAGAGAGGTTAGTGTGTTTGAGAGAGAGGTGTTGGAGTGTGTTTTTAAGTTTGATTTATTAGGATCCTCATTAATCGTTAGAGTGCCAAGGTTAGAGAGATTAGTGTGTTAGACAGGTTAGTCTTACTGGGCTCCAACATTCAACTAAAAGTACATTACAGACAAAAGACTACAATGTTACATACAGTACCAGTCAAAAGTTTGAACACACCGACTCATTCAAGTGTTTTTACTATGTTCTACATTGTAGAATAATAGCGAAGACATCAAAACTATGAAATAACACATGGAATCATGTAAAAAGTGTGAAACAAATAAAAACATTATTTATATTTGAGATTCTTCAAAGTAGCCACCCTTTGCCATGATGACAGCATTACACTTAAATAAGCAAAGATAAACGACAGTCCATCAAGGCACACTTAACCAGCATGGATACCACAGCATTCTGCAGCGATATGCCGTCCCATCTGGTTTGTGCTTAGTGGGACTATCATTTGTTTTTCAACAGGACAGTGACCCAACACACCTCCAGGCTGCGTAAGGGCTATTTGACCAAGGGGAGTGATGGAGTGCTGCATCAGATGACCTGGCCTCGGGTGATTACCCGACCTCAAACAAATTGAGATGGTTTGGGATGAGTTGGACCGCAGAGTGAAGGAAAAGCAGCCAACAAGTGCTCAGTATATGTGGGAACTCCTTCAAACTGTTGGAAAAGCATTCCAGGTGAAGCAGGTTAAGAGAATGCCAAGAGTGTGCAAAGCTGTCATCAAGGCAAAGGGTGGAAGAATCTGAAAGGGTTGAAGAATCTGAAATATAAAATATATTTATACTTTTTTTTGGTTACTACATGATTCCATATGTGTTATTTCATAGTTTTGATGTCTTCACTATTATTCTACAATGTAGAACATAGAAAAACCTTGAATGAGTGACTGGTACTGTACATTTAGAAACATGAACATATAGATACATATACATATATCTCTATCAGTTTCACATGTCATACACACAACAAGTAGGTCACACGGGGGCATTGTGCCGTGAGGTGTTGTTAAAAAAATTTTTTTAAGTTTGCTGTTTACTTAAGATGAAAGGGAGTTTCTTGCATTTGTGGCTTTGTATAAGACTGTACGTTTCCTTTAATTTGTTCTGGACCTGGGGACTGTGAAATGACCCTGGTGACATGTCTGGTGGACAAAGTGACAAACCATTTCCAACACATGTAACGGTTCAAAGCTGTGTCATGACAAAGTTGATTAAACAGACATTTCCATCACATTAACGGTTCTAATTCAAACAAAAAGTGATGCTCTCCCCAATCTTTTTCCTCCCCATCTCTTTAGCCAAGAGAGACTGGCCCCACTCTTTATTACAGACAGACCTCTCCCCATCTCTTTATTACGGCCAGACCTCTCCCCATATCTTTATTACGGCCAGACCTCTCCCCATCTCTTTATTAGGGACAGACCTCTCCCCATCTCTTTACTACAGCCAGACCTCTCCCCATCTGTTTACTACAGACAGACCTCTCCCCATCTCTTTACTACAACAAGACCTCTCCCCATCTCTTTACTACAGACAGACCTCTCCCCATCTCTTTATTACAGACAGACCTCTCCCCATCTCTTTACTACAACAAGACCTCTCCCCTACAGACAAGACCTCTCCCCATCTCTTTATTACAGCCAGACCTCTCCCCATCTCTTTATTACAGACAGACCTCTCCCCATCTCTTTATTACAGCCAGACCTCTCCCCATCTCTTTATTACAGCAGACCTCTCCCCATCTCTTTATTAGGGACAGACCTCTCCCCATCTCTTTATTACAGGACAGACCTCTCCCCATCTCTTTATTACAGCTAGACCTCTCCCCATCTCTTTATACAGACCTTTATTACAGACAGACCTCTCCCCATCTCTTTACTACAGACAGACCTCTCCCCATCTCTTTATTAGGGACAGACCTCTCCCCATCTCTTTATTACAGACAGACCTCTCCCCATCTCTTTATTACAGACAGACCTCTCCCCATCTCTTTATTACTTTATTAGGGACAGACCTCTCCCCATCTCTTTATTAGCTAGGACAGACCTCTCCCCATCTCTTTATTACAGACAGACCTCTCCCCATCTCTTTATTACAGACAGACCTCTCCCCATCTCTTTATTACAGCTAGACCTCTCCCCATCTCTTTACTACAGACAGACCTCTCCCCATCTCTTTATTACAGCTAGACCTCTCCCCATCTCTTTACTACAGACAGACCTCCCCATCCCCATCTCTTTATTACAGCTAGACCTCTCCCCATCTCTTTATTACAGACAGACCTCTCCCCATCTCTTTATTACGGCCAGACCTCTCCCCATCTCTTTATTACAGACAGACCTCTCCCCATCTCTTTATTAGGGACAGACCTCTCCCCATCTCTTTATTACAGGCAGACCTCTCCCCATCTCTCTATTACAGACAGACCTCTCCCCATCTCTTTATTACAGACAGACCTCTCCCCATCTCTTTATTACAGACAGACCTCTCCCCATCTCTTTATTAGGGACAGACCTCTCCCCATCTCTTTATTACAGCCAGACCTCTCCCCATCTCTTTATTACAGCTATACCTCTCCCTATCTCTTTACTACAGACAGACCTCTCCCCATCTCTTTATTACAGAGAGACCTCTCCCCATCTCTTTATAACAGACAGACCTCTCCCCATCTCTTTATTACAGACAGACCTCTCCCCATCTCCTCTAGACCTCTCCCCATCTCTTTATTACAGACAGACCTCTCCCCATCTCTTTATACCTCTCCCCATCTCTTTATTACAGACAGATAACAGACAGACCTCTCCCCATCTCTTTATTACA
Source organism: Oncorhynchus masou masou (assembly GCF_036934945.1). Classification (NCBI taxonomy): domain Eukaryota; kingdom Metazoa; phylum Chordata; class Actinopteri; order Salmoniformes; family Salmonidae; genus Oncorhynchus; species Oncorhynchus masou. Next base: position 32,956 of record NW_026999758.1, read on the forward strand.
GACAGACCTCTCCCCATCTCTTTATTACAGACAGACCTCTCCCCATCTCTTTATTACAGACAGACCTCTCCCCATCCCCATCTCTTTATAACAGACAGACCTCTCCCCATCTCTTTATTACAGCCAGACCTCTCCCCATCTCTTTATTACAGACAGACCTCTCCCCATCTCTTTATTACAGACAGACCTCTCCCCATCTCTTTATTACAGACAGACCATCTCTTTATTCCCATCTCTTTACTACAGACAGACCTCTCCCCATCTCTTTATTACAGCCAGACCTCTCCCCATCTCTTTATTACGGCCAGACCTCTCCCCATCTCTTTACTACAGACAGACCTCTCCCCATCTCTTTATTACAGCCATACCTCTCCCCATCTCTTTATTACGGCCAGACCTCTCCCCATCTCTTTACTACAGACAGACCTCTCCCCATCTCTTTATTACAGACAGACCTCTCCCCATCTCTTTATTACGGCCAGACCTCTCCCCATCTCTTTACCCAGATCTCTTTATTACGGCCAGACCTCTCCCCATCTCTTTACTACAGACAGACCTCTCCCCATCTCTTTATTACAGCTATACCTCTCCCCATCTCTTTATTACGGCCAGACCTCTCCCCATCTCTTTATTACAGCTTTATTAGACCTCTCCCCATCTTTTTATTATAGCTATACCTCTCCCCATCTCTTTACTACAGACAGACCTCTCCCCATCTCTTTATTACAGCTAGACCTCTCCCCATCTCTTTATTGCAGCTAGACCTCTCCCCATCTCTTTATTACGGCCAGACCTCTCCCCATCTCTTTACTACAGACAGACCTCTCCCCATCTCTTTATTACAGACAGACCTCTCCCCATCTCTTTATTAGGGACAGACCTCTCCCCATCTCTTTATTACAGCTACACCTCTCCCCATCTCTTTATTACAGCCAGACCTCTCCCCATCTCTTTATTACAGCTAGAGCTCTCCCCATCTCTTTATTACAGACAGACCTCTCCCCATCTCTTTATTAGGGACAGACCTCTCCCCATCTCTTTATTACGGCCACACCTCTCCCCATCTCTTTATTACAGCTAGACCTCTCCCCATCTCTTTATTACAGCAGACCTCTCCCCATCTCTTTATTAGGGACAGTCCTCTCCCCATCTCTTTATTAGACAGACCTCTCCCCATCTCTTTATTACAGCTAGACCTCTCCCCATCTCTTTATTACAGCCAGACCTCTCCCCATCTCTTTATTACAGACAGACCTCTCCCCATCTCTTTATTAGGGACAGACCTCTCCCCATCTCTTTATTACAGCCAGACCTCTCCCCATCTCTTTATTATGGACAGACCTCTCCCCATCTCTTTATTACAGACAGACCTCTCCCCATCTCTTTATTACAGCTAGACCTCTCCCCATCTCTTTATTACAGCTAGACCTCTCCCCATCTCTTTATTAGGGACAGACCTCTCCCCATCTCTTTATTACAGCCAGACCTCTCCCCATCTCTACCACCATTGAATCTATATGTTTTGACCATGACAGTTTACAACCTAAGGTAACAAGTGATTGCCTGCCGTCCTGAACCTGAAGCTGCCTGACTCTGATTTGGATTATGACTCATTGCCTGCATTGACTTACCTTTTGCCACTTGAACTATAATAAACTCTGAGACTCGAACTATATCTGCCTCCGGTGTCTGCATCTGGGTCTTAATCTGAGCAGTGATGACAATGCTTTTAGGATTAGATGTTCAGGAACAGTTTATTACTGGCCACCTTATTCCAAAACAGACTGCAACTCTTTGTTAACTTCTTGATGCACCCATCCCGTTACCGGGATCATTTTCGTCAACATCCGTTGAATTGCAGAGCGCCAAATTCAAATTAAATTCCTAAAAATATTTCATTTTCATGAAATCACAAGTGCAATATAGCAAAACACAGCTTAGCTTGTTGTTATTCCACCTGGCGTGTCAGATTTCAAAAAAGCTTTTCGGTGAAAGCATACCAAGCGTTTATGTAAGGACATCTCTTTCAGTAGACAAAACATTACAAACAGCTAGCAGCCAAGTAGATTGGTCACGAAAGTCAGAAAAGCAATAAAATGAATCGCTTACCTTTGATGATCTTCAGATGTTTGCACTCACGAGACTCCCAATTACACAATAAATGTTCCTTTTGTTCCATAAAGATTATTTTTATATCCAAGATGCCTCCATTTGGTTGGCGCATTATGATCAGTAATCCACAGGCTCGAGCGATCACGACGGGGCAGATGAAAATTCCAAATAGTATCCGTAAAGTTCGTAGAAACATGTCAAACGTTTTTATAATCAATCCTCAGGTTGCTTTTACAATATATAATCAATATTTCAACCAGGACTGTAGCTTCTTCAATAGGAGAGAGAGAGAAAATATCTGCTCCAAGCTGTTGCACATGCAAAACAGCCACACAATGACGCAATGTGATCTTTCTCATTTTTCAAAATAAAAGCCTGAAACTATGTCTAAAGACTGTTCACACGGGGAATGGGGAAGCCATAGGAAAAGGAATCTGGTTGTTATCCCTTTAAATGGAGCAAAGGCAGGCAATGGAACAGAGAGCTTTCAGTTAAAACAGCACTTCCGGGTTGGATTTAGCCTGCAATATTAGTTCTGTTATACTCACAGACAATATTTTGACAGTTTTGGAAACTTTAGAGTGTTTTCTATCCTAATCTGACAATTATATACATATTCTAGATTCTGGGCCTGAGAAATAGGCAGTTTTTCATCCAAACATCAAAATACTGCCCCCTACACTCAACAGGTTAATGGTTTCAGGGACTTCATTAGCTGTGGTTGCTGATGCGTACATGGTTGAATCATCAGCATACATGGACCCACATGCTTTTTTTAATGCCAGTGGCAGATCATTGGTAAAAATAGAAAATAGTAGAGGGCCTAGAGAGCTGCCCTGTGGTACACCACACTTTCCATGTTTGACATTAGAGAAGCTTCCATTAATCCCCTAAGGTCGATGTCCTCGGAAATCTAATTACTATAATTTAAAAAATCCCCATTAAAATCTTTCAATTTAAGATAGACACAGTATCTGTTCTTTTTCATTGGATGTGACTCAATCCACCATATCCGCCTTTGTCACACTTCCGCATCTGTGGTGAAAGAGCTAAAGCGATGTCTGTCAGACCATGAGACATCCGTGGTGAAAGGTGTCAGAGCTAGAGCGATGTCTGTCAGACCATGAGACATCTGTGGTGAAAGTTGTCAAAGCTAGAGCGATGTCTATCAGACCATGAGACATCTGTGGTGAAAGGTGACAGCTGGAGCGGTGTTTGTCAGACCATGAGACATCCCGAAAATCGGTCTTCTCACAAAATTGTTTTTAGCTTCTGAACGGTTTGTCCTACAAACTATTAAAATATTAACTACTGTGGAAAGGTGAGACTCTCACAAACACGTACATATAGGTTGTTTTGCTCTAGGATGCCCACAGGCCTGAATGTCCCCAGGTACCAGTTGAAAGAACTAATGGAAGTACAGTATATATTGAGAATTTAACAAAACATTAGGGGTTAAATACATCTAAAAAAATATATGTTTTCTGATCTTTCTTATATCGCTCTGATAAAGGACAAACAGAATAAACTTCCTATCCCTGATAGGTCCTTTTTAAAACAATTTCCAATACCTTAGTATATATCCACATAGCAAGAGGTAGCTTTTGGGAGTCTCAACCCGTTGGAATGTTGTCAAGGAGGGCGGTGTGAAGGCATGAACCGAAAGAGGGGGAAGTGGTACTCGCTATACAAGCAGAGTGATGTCCTTTACATGTGTGTGTGTATTAACTCACCTTTTCTCTCAGTGTGTCTATCTCCTGATCTTTGTCTTGTAGGATGGTAGAGTGGGCCAACAGTGTCTCTGTAGCCTGGACATCAAGACACACTGTCATAGCAACAACGCACACTGTCATAGCAACAACACACACTGTCATAGCAACAACGCAGACTGTCGTAATAACAACACACACTGTCATAACAACAACACACACTGTCATAACAACAACACACACTGTCATAACAACCACACACACTGTCATAGCAACAACGCACACTGTCATAGCAACAACACACACTGTCATAGCAACAACACACACTGTCATAACAACAACACACACTGTCATAACAACAACACACACTGTCATAACAACAACAAACACTGTCATAGCAACAACGCACTGTCATAGCAACAACGCAGACTGTCGTAATAACAACACACACTGTCATAACAACAACACACACTGTCATAGCAACAACACACACTGTCATAACAACAACACACACTGTCATAGCAACAACACACACTGTCATAACAACAACACACACTATCATAACAACAAGACACACTGTCATAGCAACAACACACACTGTAATAACAACAACAACAATACACACTGTCATAACAACAATACACATTGTCATAACAACAAGACACACTGTCATAACAACAACAACACACACTGTCATAGCAACAAAGCACACTGTCATAGCAACAACACATACTGTCATAACAACAACACACACTGTCATAGCAACAACAACACACACTGTCAGAGCAACAACAACAATACACACTACATTGTTTTCGTGCCGTTGTGAGCTAACCCCTCTATAGTGCAAGTCACTATACAGCCAACACTATTTTTTAAGGCCTTAACTTAGACGTTCACAAAGATCACATTCATGATGAACGCTGTGCGTTGGGCTCAGCCATAAATAACCTTTAAAAGTCTGTTTCAGTGAACTGTGATATAGCACTGCATTACTCCACTGCTTTCCAGTCTTTAAAAACGGTACAGAAAACAGGCTGTTGGTATTTTAGTGTGTGTGCCATATGAGGGTGGCGGCACCTTAATTGGGGAGGACAGGCTTGTGGAATTGGCTGGAGCCGAATCAGTTGAATGGTGTCAAATATATGATTTCCATGTTTTTGATGCCATTCCATTTGCTCCGTTCCAAACATTATTACGAGCCGTCCTTCCCTCAGTAGCCTCCACTGGTGTGTGAGTACCTGAGTCTGCTGTATCTCACTGAGCAGGGACAGAGGGTGTGTGAGTACCTGAGTCTGCTGTATCTCACTGAGCAGGGACAGAGGGTGTGTGTGAGTACCTGAGTCTGCTGTATCTCACTGACTAGGGACAGAGGGTGTGTGAGTACCTGAGTCTGGTGTATCTCACTGAGCAGGGACAGAGGGTGTGAGTACCTGAGTCTGCTGTATCTCACTGAGCAGGGACAGAGGGTGTGTGAGTACCTGAGTCTGGTGTATCTCACTGAGCAGGGACAGAGGGTGTGAGTACCTGAGTCTGCTGTATCTCACTGAGCAGGGACAGAGGGTGTGTGAGTACCTGAGTCTGCTGTATCTCACTGAGCAGGGACAGAGGGTGTGTGAGTACCTGAGTCTGCTGTATCGCACTGAGCAGGGACAGAGGGTGTGAGTACCTGAGTCTGCTGTATCTCACTGAGCAGGGACAGAGGGTGTGTGAGTACCTGAGTCTGCTGTATCTCACTGAGCAGGGACAGAGGGTGTGTGAGTACCTGAGTCTGCTGTATCTCACTGAGCAGGGACAGAGGGTGTGTGAGTACCTGAGTCTGCTGTATCTCACTGAGCAGGGACAGAGGGTGTGTGTGAGTACCTGAGTCTGCTGTATCTCACTGAGCAGGGACAGAGGGTGTGTGTGAGTACCTGAGTCTGCTGTATCTCACTGAGCAGGGACAGAGGGTGTGTGAGTACCTGAGTCTGCTGTGTCTCACTGAGCAGGGACAGAGGGTGTGTGAGTACCTGAGTCTGCTGTATCTCACTGAGCAGGGACAGAGGGTGTGTGTGAGTACCTGAGTCTGCTGTATCTCACTGAGCAGGGACAGAGGGTGTGTGAGTACCTGAGTCTGCTGTATCTCACTGAGCAGGGACAGAGGGTGTGTGAGTACCTGAGTCTGCTGTATCTCACTGAGCAGGGACAGAGGGTGTGTGAGTACCTGAGTCTGCTGTATCTCACTGAGCAGGGACAGAGGGTGTGTGTGAGTACCTGAGTCTGCTGTATCTCACTGAGCAGGGACAGAGAGTGTGTGTGAGTACCTGAGTCTGCTGTATCTCACTGAGCAGGGACAGAGAGTGTGTGTGAGTACCTGAGTCTGCTGTATCTCACTGAGCAGTGACAGAGGGTGTGTGAGTACCTGAGTCTGCTGTATCTCACTGAGCAGGGACAGAGGGTGTGTGAGTACCTGAGTCTGCTGTATCTCACTGAGCAGGGACAGAGGGTGTGAGTACCTGAGTCTGCTGTATCTCACTGAGCAGGGACAGAGGGTGTGTGTAAGTGTGTGTGTCGTCCAGACTGGTGTCCTCTTCCAGCCTCTGGACTCTCCGCTCTAGAGAACGACTCAGTGTCCGCAACTCAAACACCACACTCTGTTCCTGCTCCAACTACACACACACACGCACGCACGCACGCACGCACGCACGCACACACACACACACACACACACACACACACACACACACACACACACACACACACACACACACACACACACACACACACACACACACACACAGTCACCCCCCACCCTACTCCCTGACTATTCCCCAATGTCACCCCCTCACCCTACTTCCTGGTCCCTCCCACCCCCCCACCCTTAGCAGGGTTATGTCCCCCCCACCCTCCACTCCCCTGTCTCTATCCCCAATGTCCCTCCCACCCCCCCCCATCCTACTCCCTGTCTCTATCCCCAATGTCCCTCCCACCCCCCCCATCCTACTCCCTGACTATATCCCCAATGTCCCTCCCACCCCCCCACCCTACTCCCTGACTATATTCCCAATGTCCCTCCCCCACCCCCCCATCCTACTCCCTGTCTCTATACCAATGTCCCTCCCATGTCCCTCCCCCCCCATCCTACTCCCTGTCTCTATACCAATGTCCCTCCCAATCCCCCACCCTACTCCCATTCTCTGTCCCCAATGTCTTTCCCACTCCCCCCACCCTACTCCATGTCTCTATCCCCAATGTCCCTCCCACCCCCCCCCACCCTACTCCATGTCTCTATCCCCAATGTCACCCCCTCACCCTACTTCCTGTCTCTATCCCCAATGTCCCTCCCACCCCCCATCCTACTCCCTGTCTCTATCCCAATGTCCCTCCCAATCCCCCACCCTACTCCCATTCTCTGTCCCCAATGTCTCTCCCACTCCCCCCCCCACCCTACTCCCTGTCTCTATCCCCAATGCCCCCCCACCCTACTCCGTGTCTCTATCCCCAATGTCACCCCCCTCCCACCCGACTCCCTGTCTCTATCCCCAATGTCCCTCACACCCCCCACCCTACTCCCTGTCTCTATCCCCAATGTCCCTCACACCCCCACCCTACTCCCTGTCTCTATCCCCAATGTCCCTCCACCTACATCCAAATTAAGCAATCAACCCAGTCCCTCCAAGACCCACCCCCTGTGTTCTCACCTGGGCTTCTCTCTCTCAGATTGGTCTGTAGATCTGTCAGTCTGTCTCTTTGCCTCTCCCTCTCTCCTCTCAGCCTATCACAGTCCTCCTGCCATAGCCTCAACTGTTCCTCCATATTACCCAGCCTCTCCTTCAACACCCTGTTCTGAAGAGGAGAGGGAGAGAGGGATGAGAGGAGAGGAGAGTGTGGAGGTGTGTGTGTGTGTGTGTGTGTGTGTGTGTGTGTGTGTGTGTGTGTGTGTGTGTGTGTGTGCGTGCGTGCGTGCGTGCGTGCGTGCGTGCGCGCGTACGTGCGTGCGTGTGTACCTCTGCTTGTGTGTTGTCTAGTTGTGTAGAACTAATGGTTTTGCTGAGGGAGGAGTCTTCGATCTCTTCTCGGAGTGAACGGAGTTCCACACGCAATGAGTGTTCTACTGACACCGCCTGGGGGAGTGGAACAGGATAGGGAGGGGGAGGACAGGGAGGGAGGAGGAGGAGCGGAGGGGGAGGGAGGGAGGAGAGGAGGGAGGGGGGAGGACAGGGAGGGAGAGAGGGAGGAGAGGCGAGAACGAGTTGTATTGTGTTGTCTGTCTGACGTGTGATTAATGTAGGTGTGGTTGATTCAGCTGGCTGGTCTACATTCCATTCCACAGACCGTGGTCGAGTTCCTGTCTGACTGCATTGAAGAAGTTGCATTGCATCAACCAATTGTGTGCCACGCCACAGCATGAAGCTTTTGAAGACAACTCCCAATGTCCTTGTGACCTGGACGAACGTCGACTATTCCACTGGATCTGGTGTGGCCACCCTGGTTAAACACCTTTCCAGGAGTCTACAATGTAGACAGCCTGGAACTCATCTATGTGTGTGTTTGTCTGTACCTCTGCCAACTCTTCCACCAGGCGGTGGTTGTGATTGGCCAGCTCAGTCAGCTGTGTGTTCTCCTCCCGCTTCTGGCCCTGCCCCCGGCTGTGATGTTGGTCCAGCTCGGCCAGTAAGGAGGAGAGTTCGGAGGTTAGCTCCGCCTCTCTCTGTTGTGACGACAGCTCACATACCTCCAATCTCCTCCGAAGAACATGCTTCTCCTGCTGCAGGACCTGACACACACACACAACCACACACACACACACACACATGCACACACATACACACACAACCACACACACACACGCACACACACACACACATAGACACACATACACACACAACCACAAAAAACACTACATCTATACATCGTTGCTCCTAAAACACTGGTTCTCTCTTAGCTGTCTGTCTCTCTGTGTCAGTTGTCTCTCCTCTACCTGTCTGTGTCAGTTGTCTCTCCTCTACCTGTCTGTGTCAGTTATTTCTCCTCTACCTGTCTGTGTCAGTTATCTACTCTCTGTCAGTTATCTCTCCTCTACCTGTCTGTGTCAGTTATCTACTCTCTGTCAGTTATCTCTCCTCTACCTGTCTGTGTCAGTTGTCTCTCCTCTACCTGTCTGTGTCAGTTATCTGCTCTCTGTCAGTTATTTCTCCTCTACCTGTCTGTGTCAGTTATCTGCTCTCTGTCAGTTATCTCTCCTCTACCTGTCTGTGTCAGTTATCTACTCTCTGTCAGTTATCTCTCCTCTACCTGTCTGTGTCAGTTATCTGCTCTCTGTCAGTTATCACTCCTTTACCTGTCTGTCAGTTATCTGTCTCTCTGTGTCAGTTATCTCTCCTCTACCTGTCTGTGTCAGTTATCTCTCCTCTACCTGTCTGTGTCAGTTATCTACTCTCTGTCAGTTATCTCTCCTCTACCTGTCTGTGTCAGTTATCTCTCCTCTACCTGTCTGTGTCAGTTATCTACTCTCTGTCAGTTATCTCTCCTCTACCTGTCTGTGTCAGTTATCTGCTCTCTGTCACTTATCTCTCCTCTACCTGTCTGTGTCAGTTATCTGTCTCTCTGTGTCAGTTATCTCTCCTCTACCTGTCTGTGTCAGTTATCTCTCCTCTACCTGTCTGTGTCAGTTATCTCTCCTCTACCTGTCTGTGTCAGTTATCTACTCTGTGTCAGTTATCTCTCCTCTACCTGTCTGTGTCAGTTATCTCTCCTCTACCTGTCTGTGTCAGTTATCTCTCCTCTACCTGTCTGTGTCAGTTATCTGCTCTCTGTCAGTTATCTCCCCTCTACCTGTCTGTGTCAGTTATCTCTCCTCTACCTGTCTGTGTCAGTTATCTCTCCTCTACCTGTCTGTGTCAGTTATCTCTCCTCTACCTGTCTGTGTCAGTTATCTCTCCTCTACCTGTCTGTGTCAGTTATCTCTCCTCTACCTGTCTGTGTCAGTTGTCTCTCCACTACCTTTCTGTCTGTCTCTGTCAGTTGGTCTCACTTCTACCTGTCTGTGTCTCTGTCAGTTGTCTCTCCTCTACCTGTCTGTCTCTCTGCCAGTTGTCTCACCTCTACATGTCTGTCTCTCTGTCAGTTGTCTCGCCTCTACCTGTCTGTCAGTCTCTCTGTCAGTTGTCTCACCTCTACATGTCTGTCTCTCTGTGTCAGTGCCTCGGCCAGCTCTTCATTCCTCTCCAACAGAGCCTGGCCCAACTCAGCAGCCAGGATCAGATCTGTCTCTAGACCCGCCTCCAGCTCTGCCTTTAACCCCGCCTTCCCCATGGAGCCACTCCCACCCTGGCAACAGGAGGAGGAAGAGGAGGAGGGATAAGCGAGAGAGAGAGAATGGGAGGAGGTGGAGGAGAGGGGAAAGAAGGAGTCTTCCAAGCTGGGGGAGGGAAGGCTGTCCTTTCTGGAGAACATCGGAGGAGCCACAGGGGTTGGAGGTTACACCACCTTGTTAGTGTCAGGGGTCAGAGAGCCCTACCCCTCATCTCTCAGTCCGTTACGCCTTAAACAACTTGACCGGGACTGGTCTGGGTCTGGTTCTGATCTGGACTGGTCTGATCTGGTCTGGGTTAGGGTGGAGAGGTGAAGGCCCCCCTGGATTGGTTGGCTCTCTGAAACTAAAACAAAGAGAAACAGTCCCTGATTGGCTGAATGGTGATGATGTGAAAGCTGATTGGCTGAATGGTGATGACGTGAAAGCTGATTGGCTGAATGGTGATGAAGTGAAAGCTGATTGGCTAAATGGTGATGACGTAAAAGCTGATTGGTTAAATGGTGATGATGTGAAAGCTGATTGGCTGAATGGTGATGATGTGAAAGCTGATTGGATGAATGGTGATGATATGAATTGTAAGACGGTATTACATTTACTTAATACAATACTAGCCCTATACTACCACTATACTACAATATTACCACAATACAACCGCTATACTACCACGAAAATACCACTATACTACAATATTTACACTATACTGCTGCAATACTAACAGCATACTACAATATGATCACAATACTACTCCCTGCTACCACTATACTATGTTACTGCCACTATTCTACTACATTGCCACCACTATACTACAATACTACTGCTAATAAACCACAATACTAACACTATTCTACTACAATATTACCACTATCCTAAAATAGTACCGCCATAATACTGTGATACTACCACTATACCACAATACTACCCCTATACTACAACACTACCACTATACTACAATACTACCACGATACTACAACACTACCAATAAACTACAACACTACCACTATGCTACTATGCGGACACTATACTACAAGACTGCCACTATACTACAGCACTACCACTATACCACTACGCTAACACTATACTACAGCACTACCACTATACTACAGCACTGCCAATATACTGCAAAACTATCGCTATACTACTATGCTGACACTATACTACTACGCTAACACTATACTACAACACTGCCACTATACTACAACACTACCACTATACTACAACACGATTGCTATACTACAGCACTAGCACTATACTACTATGCTGACACTATACTACAACACTACTACTATACTACAACACTACTGCTATACTACAACACTACCACTATACTACAGCACTAGCACTATACTACTACGCAGACACTATGCTACAGCACTGCCACTATACTACAACACTACCACTATACTACGACACTGCCACTATACTACAGCACTGCCACTATACTACAGCACTGCAACTATACTACAACGCTACCACTATACTACAACACATCGCTATGGTACTGTGCTGACACTATACTATTATACTACTACCACTATACTACAACACCGCCGCAATACTGCTGCAATACTACCACTATACTACACTGCCACAACACTACCACTATACTACAACACTGCCACTATACTACAGCACTACCACTATACTACAACACTACCACTATACTACAATACTACAACACTACCCCTATGCTACAGCACTACCACTATACTACAGCACTGCCACTATACCACAGCACTGCCACTATACTACAACACTGCCACTATACTACAACGCTACCGCTATACTACAACATTACCCCTACACTACAACACTACCACTATACTACAATACTACAACACTGCCACTATACTACAATACTACAACACTACCACTATAATATGGCACTACCAATATACTACAGCACCACCGCTATACTACAACACTACCACTATACTACAATACCGCAACACTACCACTATACTACAGCACTGCCACTATACTACAGCACTACCACTATACCACAACACTACCACTATACTACACCGCTACCACTATACTACACTACTACGACACTACCACAATACTACAACACTGTCACTATACTACACTACTACAACAGTGCCACTATACTACAGCACTACCACTATACCACAACACTACCACTATCCTACAACACTGCCACTATACTACAGCACTACCACTATACTACAGCACTACCACTATACCACACTACTACAACACTGCCACTATACTACAACACTACCACTATACTACAATACTACAACACTACCACTATCCTACAACACTGACACTATACTACAGCACTACCACTATACTACAGCACTACCACTATACCACACTACTACAACACTGCCACTATACTACAACACTACCACTATACTACAATACTACAGCACTACCACTATCCTACAACACTATACTAGCACGCAACACTACCACTATACTACAGCACTACCACTATGCTACAACGCTGCCACTATACTACAGCACAACTACCACTACCACTACTACAACGCTACCACTATACTACAGCACTACCACTATACTACAATGCTACCACTATACTACAGCACTACCATTATACTACCACAACGCTACCACTATACTACAGCACTGCCACTATACTACAGCACTGCCACTATACTACAGCACTGCAACTATACTACAACGCTACCACTATACTACAACACATCGCTATGGTACTGTGCTGACACTATACTATTATACTACTACCACTATACTACAACACCGCCGCAATACTGCTGCAATACTACCACTATACTACACTGCCACAACACTACCACTATACTACAACACTGCCACTATACTACAGCACTACCACTATACTACAACACTACCACTATACTACAATACTACAACACTACCCCTATGCTACAGCACTACCACTATACTACAGCACTGCCACTATACCACAGCACTGCCACTATTCTACAACACTGCCACTATACTACAACGCTACCGCTATACTACAACATTACCCCTACACTACAACACTACCACTATACTACAATACTACAACACTGCCACTATACTACAATACTACAACACTACCACTATAATATGTCACTACCAATATACTACAGCACTGCCGCTATACTACAGCACTACCACTATACCACAACACTACCACTATACTACAACACTACCACTATACTACACTACTACGACACTACCACAATACTACAACACTGTCACTATACTACACTACTACAACACTGCCACTATACTACAGCACTACCACTATACCACAACACTACCACTATCCTACAACACTACCACTATACTACAGCACTACCACTATACTACAGCACTACCACTATACCACACTACTACAACACTGCCACTATACTACAACACTACCACTATACTACAATACTACAACACTACCACTATCCTACAACACTACCACTATACTACAGCACTACCACTATACTACAGCACTACCACTATACTACAGCACTACCACTATACCACACTACTACAACACTGCCACTATACTACACCTCTACCACTATACTACAATACTACAACACTACCACTATACTACAGCACGGCCACTATACTACAACGCTGCCACTATACTACAGCACTACCACTATACTACAACGCTACCACTATACTACAGCACAACCACTATACTACAGCACTACCACTATACTACAACGCTACCACTATACTACAGCACTACCACTATACTACAGCACTACCACTATACTACAATACTACAATGCTACCACTATACTACAGCACTACCATTATACTACAACGCTACCACTATACTACAGCACTGCCACTATACTACAGCACTGCCACTATACTACGACAACACATTGCTATGGTACTGTGCTGACACTATACTATTATACTACTACCACTATACTACAACACTGCTGCAGCACTACCACTATACTACGATGCTGACAGTATACTATTATACTACTACCACTATACTGCTGCAATACTACAACGCTGCCACTATACTACAGCACTAGCACTATACTACTACACAGACACTATACTACAGCACTACCACTATACTACGACACAAACACTATACCACAGCACTGCCACTATACTACAACACTGCCACTATACTACAACGCTACCGCTATACTACAACATTACCCCTACACTACAACACTACCACTATACTACAATACTACAACACTGCCACTATACTACAATACTACAACACTACCACTATAATATGTCACTACCAATATACTACAGCACTGCCGCTATACTACAGCACCACCGCTATACTACACCACTACCACTATACTACAATACCGCAACACTACCACTATACTACAGCACTGCCACTATACTACAGCACTACCACTATACCACAACACTACCACTATACTACAACACTACCACTATACTACACTACTACGACACTACCACAATACTACAACACTGTCACTATACTACACTACTACAACACTGCCACTATACTACAGCACTACCACTATACCACAACACTACCACTATCCTACAACACTGCCACTATACTACAGCACTACCACTATACTACAGCACTACCACTATACCACACTACTACAACACTGCCACTATACTACACCTCTACCACTATACTACAATACTACAACACTACCACTATCCTACAACACTGACACTATACTACAGCACTACCACTATACTACAGCACTACCACTATACCACACTACTACAACACTGCCACTATACTACAACACTACCACTATACTACAATACTACAACACTACCACTATCCTACAACACTACCACTATACTACAGCACGGCCACTATACTACAACGCTGCCACTATACTACAGCACTACCACTATACTACAACGCTACCACTATACTACCACTATACTACAGCACTACCACTATACTACAACGCTACCACTATACTACAGCACTACCACTATACTACAACGCTACCACTATACTACAGCACTACCACTATACTACAACGCTACCACTATACTACAGCACTGCCACTATACTACAGCACTGCCACTATACTACAGCACTGCAACTATACTACAACGCTACCACTATACTACAACACATCGCTATGGTACTGTGCTGACACTATACTATTATACTACTACCACTATACTACAACACCGCCGCAATACTGCTGCAATACTACCACTATACTACACTGCCACAACACTACCACTATACTACAACACTGCCACTATACTACAGCACTACCACTATACTACAACACTACCACTATACTACAATACTACAACACTACCCCTATGCTACAGCACTACCACTATACTACAGCACTGCCACTATACCACAGCACTGCCACTATTCTACAACACTGCCACTATACTACAACGCTACCGCTATACTACAACATTACCCCTACACTACAACACTACCACTATACTACAATACTACAACACTGCCACTATACTACAATACTACAACACTACCACTATAATATGTCACTACCAATATACTACAGCACTGCCGCTATACTACAGCACTACCACTATACCACAACACTACCACTATACTACAACACTACCACTATACTACACTACTACGACACTACCACAATACTACAACACTGTCACTATACTACACTACTACAACACTGCCACTATACTACAGCACTACCACTATACTACAGCACTACCACTATACCACACTACTACAACACTGCCACTATACTACAACACTACCACTATACTACAATACTACAACACTACCACTATCCTACAACACTGACACTATACTACAGCACTACCACTATACTACAGCACTACCACTATACTACAATACTACAGCACTACCACTATACTACATCACTACCACTATACCACACTACTACAACACTGCCACTATACTACAACACTACCACTATACTACAATACTACAACACTACCACTATACTACAGCACGGCCACTATACTACAACGCTGCCACTATACTACAGCACTACCACTATACTACAGCACTACCACTATACTACAGCACTACCACTATACTACAGCACTACCACTATACTACAACGCTACCACTATACTACAGCACTACCACTATACTACAGCACTACCACTATACTACAATACTACAATGCTACCACTATACTACAGCACTACCATTATACTACAACGCTACCACTATACTACAGCACTGCCACTATACTACAGCACTGCCACTATACTACGACAACACATTGCTATGGTACTGTGCTGACACTATACTATTATACTACTACCACTATACTACAACACTGCTGCAGCACTACCACTATACTACGATGCTGACAGTATACTATTATACTACTACCACTATACTGCTGCAATACTACAACGCTGCCACTATACTACAGCACTAGCACTATACTACTACACAGACACTATACTACAGCACTACCACTATACTACGACACAAACACTATACTACAGCAGCACTACCGCTATACTACAGCACTACCACTGTACTACAACACTACCACTATACTACTACGCTAATACTATACTACTACGCTGCCACTATACTACAACACTACCACTATACTACAGCACAAGCACTATACTACAGCACCACCACTATACTACAGCACTACCACTATACCACTATGCTAACACTATACTACAGCACTACCACTATATTACAACACTACCTCTATACTGCTATGCTGACACTATACTGCAATACCACGACACCACCACTATACTACAGCATTACCACTATACTACAGCACTACCACTATATTACAACACTGCCACTATACTACAGCGCTACCACTTTACTACAACACTACCACTATACTACAATACTACAACACTACCCCTATACTACAGCACTGCTACTATACTACAGCACTGCCACTATAACACAGCACCGCCGCTATACTACAACACTACCACTATACTACAATACTACAGCA